>NC_136267.1:136632669-136777669 GCF_964187855.1 Myxine glutinosa | reverse complement strand
TATCCCATGAAGATTGTTTGGCTTTGGAGCCCGCTTGAAGTTCTTCACCATCTTTGCCTTTGTCTCATCATCCACCCGGATATCAAAAACAGCTAATGCAGCAAGGTGTTCTGACAAATACCAAAGGTGTCTCGTGAATGCTTTGACAGCAGTTTCACGGACAACCATATCTGGGTAAGAATCAAGGGTTGAAAGAAGAGGCAAATCATTGAGGTGACTTTGTGGGTAGCGGCGCCTCATGCCAGAATCTTGCATACACAAGTGCAACAAAAAGAGCAATCTGTGTGATTCCCTTCAATTCACGTGATGTTAGCTTTATTTGGTCTTTGAAGAGAACCATCTTGAGAGCATATATGGCTTTCATCATCCAGCGGGCATTGTGCATAGCTCCTGGGGCAAGGAATTTCACCTCTCTGGCCTCACATCCACCCAGAAATGTATGGCATAGTCTCAGAAGTTCTTCATAGTCATCACGTGGGTGTTGTTCTTAAAGTGCAGCTGCATAAAAATGTATCATATTCTGACCTTCAACAAGGTTATCGGAAAATACCACTACCCGAAAAGTATCACTACCCGATCAACAGATTCTTTGTGATTGCCAGTATAATCAGGGAGCAGTTTCCCATCCCAGTGTAGTAGAGGAGTGGGCTATTACATGAGAAATTTGCCTTTTCTTCAGTGGCCATTATTTCCCTTCCACGAATTCGAGCACGACGAATTCCACTGTGTGACAGAGAAATGTCTTCAATGGTATGACCAAGAGATTGTGCAAAAGCACTGGCCACAAACATAGCACGCCTATCTGAGAGATTTACTCTGTCCAGAGTTGCCACTATTGCTGGAGTTATCACCTTGATGGGAGCCTTTTTCGACTGTTTGGCAGAAGATGGACTTTGGAGTTTGAATTCATTGTCCCCTGAATCGGAGCTTTCAATCTCAGACTCATCATCATCATCATCATCACCAACCACAGCCGATGTTGATGGAACAGATTGCATTGCTGATAGTGTCTCAGCAGCATGTTTCTTCTTTCTTTTATCTTCATTCTCAAGCCTGATACGCTTTCTGTTCTCCTTCACTGCCAGAGTGTTGTCCACAGATCCCATACGTGAACTTGTGGGATCCTCACGCTGCATGATAAGGATTGCTTTGTCTTCTTCATTCGTCATTTTCTCAAGTGCACCATTTGGCGAGATATCGAAGAGGGATTGAAGATCATCTTTGAACATCTTCTCCTTCACTCTATACTTTTCGAATGTCTTGGTTCTATTTTTCTTTACCAGTTTGTAGGCATCATGCAACTTCAAAAGTTGGCCCTCACAGGAATCTACTCTCTGCACTGGAATTCGTGCTTTCTCCCAGTATGCACACACAGCTTGCACACTAAGTTTGGCCCTTTCACGAAATGTATGGTGTTCTTGCATGTGATGGTACACCATTTTCTGCAATGTGTGTCTTTTGGTTGGTAGTCCCCCACATATTATTTCCTTTTCAGACTTGCCCTGCAACCAAACTGTTAGTGTTGGTATGGAGTGTAATCCCGTGCGATTTGCGTGCTAAAATTGATTTTTTTGCATTGTTGGATTAATTCGAGGTCAAAATATTGAAAAATAATGGGGTTCAAATTTTCCGACCCCCGGACCCCCTTTTATGGGGTGTTTTGTTTCCAGTGACCCCCGGGACTGACCATGCGACTTTCTCCCCTAACAACTGAGAGATTTTATCGATCTCGGGGTCGTTAGAGGGGTTTTCGATGATGCTAAATCCATTTATGATACTTTCGAAGCGACCGGAAGTGGCGATCCCCGATTTCCGTTCACCAAAGATGCTAAGGTCAAGGTCATTTCAATTGTAGCAATAAACTTAGGCATGTAATACCTCTTTTTTATGGTTTTCAGGCACAGGAAGACGTTTGGTGCAGTTATTTTTGCGATCTAGATGCCCTGTCGCGAGATAAGGACAAAAAAATATTGGTAAAATGCTCAAGGCTTTTTTTTGTTTGTTTTTCAGAAAGAAGGCTGACAGAGACTAGTACAAAACCATCTAGAGGTCATGTCTGAGAAGAACAGCGTGTGCATCATCTGCAATGAGGGAGCTACATCAAAGAAGAGACTGATAAACAATCCTGATATGATTGGCGAACTTATTTATTGTGCTAATGAGCGACTGTCTTTGGGTCAGGGTGATATTAAGCGACTTACAGATCGGTTAGCTAGCTTAGGTGAATCTGAACGGAAATCAGTATGGTATCATAGCGAATGTCGAAAACCCATCGTCAACACAAGCATGATTGAACGGCTAATGTTAAACGGCTAATGAACGGCTAATGTTAAACGAGTCCGGTTTGATTCTCCTGCATGCCCTGCGCGTGGGCCTCGGCGACCTTCCAGTGTGGCTGACTCTACCCGACCTAAAAGAACAAAAACCATCCCGAAGGAAAAGGTGTGTCTGTTCTCGTCATGTAGCTTTTGTTATAATAACATATCAGAACCTCTCCATCGCGTTTACTCTGACAAGATGGGTGAAAACTTCCTCGAGATAAAGCTCAAGACTCAGGATGACCGCATCAGAACTTGCGTGTCCGAGTTAGAAGACGCTGGGGATGCCTCTGCTCTTGAAAAATACTATCATAGGAAATGTTTACGATATGCGCAGCGCACTTTAACGCGAAAAGATCGTAGTAATACCCAGCTTATTGGCTCTCTATGTGATGAACAGTTGCTTCTCTCCGTCCAAAATACTCTTACTGCGGACGATCTTACTCTGAACATGGCTGAAGTGAATGGTGCATATTTGTCCATTTTGAAGAGGTATAATGTAGAGATCAATCAGACAACCAACTACCACAAGCATTTGAAAAAGCTCATTACTGAACGGCTTCCGAATATCCAGTTCATCCAATCACTATGCAAAAATGAGCCCGACAACCTCGTTCTTTCACTGGCGGTTAGGAAGGCCATGCAACTGAGGTCTGCACAGCTGGATAACGACGACACTGTTGGCAACTTGAAGAACATGGCAAACATTCTAAGGGAAGAGATAATGCAGCATCGAAGCTGGTCGTTCAGGGGAATGTTTGAAGACTTTGAGAATCCTCCACTTCTCCAGTTCTTCCTCACTCATCTCCTATTTGGCCATCATGATCTCAAAGTTTCTGAAATGCGCAATGCACAAGTGGACAAAACTGTTGATGTTGCTTGCCAGTTTCTCGTCCAGAATACTCGAACCGATCACCAGGTAAAGCATCAGCCAAAACAAAACGAAATCTTTCAGCAAACTGCCCAGACACCCCTCTCAATAGGCTTGCCGCTCACCATTCATTCCAGAGTTCGTGACAAAAACCTCGTCAATAACCTATCAGAAGTTTACATTGGGAGCGACTACCAGAGGCTCCTTGATCTCGAAAAGCGCATAGAGCAAGGCATTCTTCAGTGAATGAAGGAGGCTGGTGGATTTTGTCTGCCTGATTTCATCAAGAAGGGATTGAACATCTGGTTCGCTGTTGATAACATCGACCTCTTAGAAGACACACCGACTGGACAGAACACATTCCATGGCACAGTGATCGTGATCAACCAGCGAGCAGAAGATGGCGAGCCCATCAACCAACCACTTGTCATCCCAGAGAAACTTCTCGCACCGGCACCACTCGCGTTCGAAGTCAAGTACCTGCAAGAGCCAATCATTAAACCTAAACCAATTCGATTTGAGGTCTACCATCTAGAAAAGCGGAGGAGTAAGATTTCCAAAGACTTCACTCACACCTGGGCGCTTGCCAACTACTACGGTACTGATGACAGAGGTGGTGAAAAGCTAAATGACAAACGTGTCGAGAATATAGAGCAGCAAGAGACTGAAGAACTGCAAGGTCAGACCGCAGGTCAAAACCCCAGATATTCCGACGATCCTATTCTTTCAGTGACAAAACGAATCCTTAAAGGTAAGGAGTTAGCAAAGGAAGAAGTTATGCCAACATGGGGTGCTACTAAATCTCTTCTGTTATCACGCTCCTGTCAGAGTCTGAGCCCGACTAACACAGAAGTGATCGCTCCGCTATTCAAGACTTCTCCAATGGATTACTCGACCCTCTATACTGTTCTGATGTTGACTCAGGGCATATCTGCTTTTGTGGTTGGTCCTGAGAGAAGAACCCTCATAACGCTCGATCTTGATCTTTACAGCCGCGCCCTCAAGATTCAGCAGTCAGTGAATAACACCAACTGGCTTCTCCGAGCGGGCGTTCTGCATATTGCGTTTGCTGCCCTGCACGCTCTTGGCAAAACAATCGACGGAAGTGGCATTGACACGTGTGCGATTGAAAGCGGCACATACACTTCTGCAGGTCTTTGTGGGGTCTATGGTGGCAAGGCATACAAGCGAGGAGTTGAGTACCACATCACGACTAGCCTGGCGATCATGATGATGAAGTTTGACGCCATTTTCTCTGATCATCCACCTGAACCACTTCGTGACCAATGCGTTGCTCTCAAGAAAGCTCTCCACGACCGTAGCCAAGACATGGTTGATATCTACAACGACATCCGGTCCTCGTACTCAGAAAATCCCCATGAGAAAGAAGATGACAACATCGGCGAGCTCGCTCAATTTCTCAACCAGCACCTCGAGCAAGTGGAAAGTCTTTTGCATCTCATAGGTGCCTGCCGTTCAGCACGAATAATCCGTCCAGTAGTTTAGTTTGCATGATTCTCGGATGTGTTATCTTGAAAATTTAGAGGAATTGTGTTACATTTCTTAACTACTTGTGTCGATAATTGTGTACATTTGGTAAGAAATGATATAGTTAGCGAAGATTTTGACGAATAATCCGTCCAGTAATTTTATTTTAAAAGCTATTTAATTATCAAAATTAGCTTGCATGATTCTCGAATGTGTTATCTTGAGAATTTAGAGGAATTGTGTTACATTATTACATACTTGTGTAAACAAAAACATTTTGTGACATTAAACAAGCTAAACACACATAGTTCTGTATTTATATCATTTGTAAGACTTTTGCTATTTCGGTAAATATTTTCTAAATTTGACTAAGAATGGCTTTAAAACGTAGATTTATTTGTGACTGGCCAGTCTGATCGCAAAAATAACTGCTTCAGCCGTCTTCTCGTGCATGAAAACCCTCAGAGAGTGGTACTATATGACCAGGTTTTATCGCTACCTTCGAAATGACCTTGACCTTGGCATGGAACCTAACCGGAAGTCGGTGATAGCCACTTCCTGTCGTTTAGAAAATATCATAAATGAACTCAGCGTTATCGAAAACCCTACAACCGACCATAAAAGCGTGAACATCTGTTAATTATTAGTGGAGAAAGCCACTGGGTCAGCCCCAGGGGTCACTGGAAAAAAATAACCCTAAAATATGGTTTTGTACTAGTCTCTGTCAGCCTTCTTTCTGAAAAACAAACAAAAAAAAAGCCTTGAGCATTTTACCAATATTTTTTTGTCCTTATCTCGCGACAGGGCATCTAGATCGCAAAAATAACTGCACCAAACGTCTTCCTGTGCCTGAAAACCATAAAAAGAGGTATTACATGCCTAAGTTTATTGCTACAATTGAAATGACGTTGACCTTAGCATCTTTGGTGAACGGAAATCTGGGATCGCCACATCCGGTCGCTTCGAAAGTATCATAAATGGATTTAGCGTCATCGAAAACCTCTCTAACGACCCCGAGATCGATAAAATCTCTCAGTTGTTAGGGGAGAAAGTCGCATGGTCAGTCCCGGGGGTCACTGGAAACAAAACACCCCTTAAAAGGGGGTCCAGGGGTCGGAAAATTTGAACCCCATTATTTTCGAATAAATTGACCTAAAATCAATCCAACAAAGCAAAAAAATCAATTTTAGCACGCAAATCGCACGGGAGCTGTTTTTCATGACACCTCATACCACACTATGTGGAAGAGCTGCGAGTTTCTGCCATCTGAAAAAAACAGGATAAATTAAAAATGTTATTTTTTGAGCAACCTCTAAATAAGTTCCAATTGACCTTATATTTGGATCCTATCATCTTTATAAACATAGGAACAAGGGCAGCCTTGTGGAGCATGGATTTGTAATAGTATTAAATATTACATATATATGTGGACCACCCTAATATATATATATATATATATATATATATATATATATATATATATATATATATAATAATATATATATATATAATAATATATATATATATATATATATATATAATAATATATATATATATATATAATAATATATATATATATATATATATACATATATATATATATATATATTTTTATATATATATATATATATATATATATATATATATATATATATATATATATATATATATAGAGAGAGAGATACAGACTTGGCATTTAATATGGAATATATATTTTTTCTTGACTTGGGTTTACTTTCTTAACTCAGTATATCAATCTGGTGAGTTTCTTTTACACTTTGGTGATTTATTTGTTAAAAGAACCATGTCACTGATTGTCTGTCGCAGCAAGAAGTCAACAACAGGATTATATCACAGGTGGCATGGCAAAATGTATGGGCAGTTGCATTTGATGATTGGCTTCACAGTCGGGTATACAAGGGTTGTTGCGTTCTGTATTAGTGGAAAACAACTGCTGCACGTCTCCAAAAGTTATTGCCGCTTCCTCTGGAGATGGTCCGTCAACTCGACAATGCTGTTTGTCATGGAGTGGTGGCTTTACGAAATTACGGCATGAAACAGCGTGCTATTGCTCGGCAGTATGGCATCACTCAAGGTCCGGTGTCAAATATCCTGAAACGAAATGCTCAGAGGGGTGTCCCTACTCCAATACCGAGGCCAGGACGTCCCTGCAGAACCACAAGGAGGGATGATCGCCAGCTGCACCGGTTAGTCCGCAATGGCCGTACCAAGTCAGCTAATCGGCTTAGGGCTGAGTGGCAGCAACTGACAAATGTGCCTGTATCCAGAAGGCTAGTCAACCAACGACTGGTTCAAGCAGGCTATCGTGCCAGGCGTCCCCTGAGAAAGCCATGCCTGACCAGACAACACCGCCAGCGCCGATTGCAGTGGGCAAGAGAGCACCGTCAATGGCAGCCAGGACACTGGAATCACGTGACCTTCAGTGACAAGTCTAGATTTCTGGTCTATCATCAAGATGGCCACGTCCAAGTGTGCAGACAAGTGCATGAAGCCCACAACGAAGATTGTATAGTGCCAAGAGTCCAAGCTGGTGGTGGTGGGGTGACCGTTTGGGCTGCTTTTCATGCAGGGGGCAAAACTGACCTGGTTGTTCTGAATGGAAACCTGAACCAGTTCAAGTACAGGGTCATTCTGGAAGAAAGATTGCTTCCATTTGCTCGTGCAGCCTTTCGTGGAAACTTTGTCTTCCAAGATGACAATGCACGGCCTCATCGTGCTCGCATGATCCAACACTTTCTTGCTGACCGTGGTGTAGAGCATATGGAGTGGCCTGCCATGTCCCCGGATATGAATCCGATAGAGAACTTGTGGGCAGAATTAACGCGTCAAATCGACAACTTGGACCAGCAGCCCACCTCTGTGCGTGAATTGCAGCAAACTATTGTCACTGCGTGGCAAGCGATTCCTGTCCAAACCTTGGCAAATCTCGTGAACAGCATGCCTCGGCGTGTACGTGCTCTCCTGAATGCTCGTGGGGGTTACACGAAGTACTGAACTGTAATTTTACTGTCCGTAATCCCAGTCATAATTTAGCTTTTGTTTTTTTTGAAAAATTATTTGGCTCATGTGCAAAATAAAGAGATACTTTTGGAAAACGTACAGAAGTTTAACACAGTACCGTCCGTGAATTGAGTTCGATATCAGTTGACATCACTTTCAAGGATCAATTTATTTGCTTCGAAATGTCAAATGTGGTTTTTGTTTCTTTTAAAGGTCACATTAACAAAATCTAGAATAATTTCAACATAATTCCAATGAACTTTTGGTTCTAAGTCATCTTGAAAAGTAAGTTCACCCCCACAAAAAAAAAATTCCATATTAAATGCCAAGTCTGTATATATATATATATATACTACATGACTCAAAAGTATGCGGACACTCCTTCTAATTAGTAGATTCGGTTATTTCAGCCACACCCATTGCTGACAGATGTATAAAATCAAGCACACAGCCATGCAATCTCCACAGACAAACATTGGCAGTGGAATGGGCAGTACTGAAGAGCTCACTGACTTTCAACATGCCACCGTCATAGGATGCCACCTTGCCAACAAGTGAGTTCGTCAAATTTCTCCCCTGCTAGAGCTGCCCCGGTCAACTGTGAGTGTTGTTATTGTGAAGTGGAAATGCCGAGGAGCAACAACAGCTCAGTCGCAAAGTGGTAGGCCACACAAGCTCACAAAACGGGACCGCTGAGTTCTGAAGCGCGTAGCACGCAAAAATCGTCTGTCCTCGGTTGCAACACTTACTACCGAGTTATAAACTGCCTCTGGAAGCAACGTCAGCACAACCACTGTTCGTCGGGAGCTTCATGAAATGGGCCTCCATGGCTGAACAGCCGCACACAAGCCAAAGATCACCATGAGTAATGCCATATAAATACATTATATATATATATATATATATATATATATATATATATATATATATATATATATATATATATATATATATATATATACATACATACATACAGTCACATGAAAAAGTAAGTACACGCCATGTAAAGTTTTGACTTTTTCAACATATTTCAACATACAGCTATTTGATCTTCATTTCAACAATATTGATCGATAGAGGTGATATAATATAACAAATATCATGAAACATTTACATTTTGTAGTCCATTGTATAATTTAAATAAACATAAATGCAAATTTCGCATGTGGAAAAAGTAAGTACACCCCTACATTTATCACAACTTCAAATACCTAAAATTCGAATCAGGTGCACCAGTTCAGGTACAATTGATTAGAACATCGTTAGAGAGGATCTTGGAGGAACCTGTCTTATTTAAACCTCAGACATTTAGTTTGGTTTGCTCTTTGTTGTTGAAGTGTGCGGCGTCACCATGCCTAGATCAAAAGAACTCTCTGAGGCCTTCAGAAAGAAGGTTATAGATGCCTACGAGTCTGCGAAGGGATTTAAAAAGATCTCCAAACAATTTGAAATCAATCATTCGACTGTCCGGAAGATCATCTACAAGTGGAGAAGATTACAAACAACTGCCAACTTGTTCAGGCCTGGACGCCCCAGCAAGTTCAGCCCGAGAGCAGACCGCATTATGCTGAAATCAGTCTCTAAGAACCCCAGAATGTCATCACGGGACCTACAGGTAGTTCTTGCCACTGTTGATGTCAAAGTGCACGAGTCATGTTTGTTTGGCGAACACCAGAAGACATGTTTGGCGAAAACCAGACAGCATTTGACCACAAGAACCTGATACCAACTGTAAAGCATGGTGGTGGAAATATTATGGTTTGGGGCAGCTTTGCTGCATCAGGGCCTGGGCAGCTCACCATCATAGAATCCACTATGAATTCTTCATTGTACCAGAGGGTGCTTGAGGATAATGTGAGGCCATCTGTCGGAAAGTTGAAGCTCAACCGAAGGTGGACCTTGCAACCTGACAATGACCCTAAACATACCAGTAAATCCACCAAGGAATGGCTGAAAAGAAAGAAATGGAGGGTTCTGGAATGGCCAAGTCAAAGCCCGGATCTAAATCCCATCGAGATGTCGTGGTGGGATTTGAAACGAGCTGTGCATGCAAGAAACCCCTCAAACATCGCACAGCTGAAATAATTCTGCATGGAGGAGTGGGCAAAAATTTCTCCCAGTCGATGTCAGAGACTGGTAGACAGTTATAAGAAACGCCTACTTCCATGTTTCTTTCTGCTAAAGGGGGCAATACTACCTATTAGAGCCAAGGGTGTACTTACTTTTTCCACATGCGTAATTTGCATTTATGTTTATTTAAATTATACAATGGACTACAAAATGTAAATGTTTCATGATATTTGTTATATTATTTCACCTTTATCTATCAATATTGTTGAAATGAAGATCAAATAGCTGTATGTTGAAATATGTTGAAAAAGTCAAAACTTTACATGGGGTGTACTTACTTTTTCACGTGACTGTATATTCCCGGAGGAGATCTGTGTGACAAGGTTGCGGCCTGACATTGTTATCTGGTCAGGTGCAACAAGACAGGTCATCTTAGGGGAATTTTCTGTACCTTGGGAAGAGAACATGGAGGAGGTACATGAGAGGAAGAGACGAAAGTACAGTAAGCTGGAGGCAGAGTGTTGGGAGAATGGTTGGCGAGTTTCTTGTCAGTCATTTGAGGTAGGGCGTTGAGGATATATTGGCAATTCCTTTTCTGCATTTCTTGCTCGGCTTAGAGTGTGTGTGGGACAGAAAGAAGGAAGATGTGTGACAAAGTGGCCCAGGTTGCCTTGAAAGGCTCACTTTGGATATGGAGGAAGTTTATGGAGGCACGTCATACCGTGTAGGTTAAGGTTGTGGGTGGTGGTTCATTTCAGTCTCAAGAGGTAGTGACTGAGCGTGGAAGAGAAATGGAGATGTGTGAATGGTGTGTGTGTGTGTGTGTGTGTGTGTGTGTGTGTGTGTGTGTGTGGTGTGTGTGTGTGTTGCAGGAGTGGGTGTGGTTTTGCATCAATGTTTTTTTATTTGAGTGGTGCATGTTGTAAGGGTGGTGGATCGTTTTTTTTGTTGTTTTTTTGGTGTATGAGTGAGTGTAAGAGGGGCTGTGGATTCTGGGCGTAGAGGCAGTTTTGTTGTTGTAGTCTGTGTTCTCCCTGGCTGCGGGTGGGGGTACGTACGCATCCAGGTGTAGCTGCTGCATGTGGAGGCGTATGTGCCCCAGCTAGCCACCTTAGCTGACCATAGAGGTTGAAGGGCCGACACGGGATGATGCTGTGGACCTCGACTGAGGACCCGTTCAGTGAGGCACACTTGTGACCAGGTGTGTTTTTAAATTATATATATATATATATATATATATATATATATATTATATATGCTTGTAGCTGAGGTCAGTCACTTATATCCAATGGATACACATGGCCATGCAACCAAACATTCACACATACTGCAGAGACCTCCACGTATGCAAAGCATTGGCATGCTCCCCAAGCGTCCGTCCTGTATTATGCTCTTAGAGGACGTGGGGAGATATTGAGCGATAAGAATGTGGAAGCTTGTCACAGTCTCCATCGCCGTTCGGTGATGCCCGAGCGAAGCCTCCACCGAGCTGGATCCCTCGCTCGGGCTTGAGTCATTGCCGTCACGAAATCTAAAAATAGTGCTCGTAAAATCCCCGGATCGGCTCCCACTCCGCGCGCTTTTGCGCCAAACGCAGTACAGTGTGAGCTCGACCGTCTTTCTGACGCACAGTGAGCCTCCTCGTCCTTCAGAGAACATCGACCTTTATCCTGGGTTTTAAACGGTGCCGGGATTCCTTTGATACGCACCGATATTTCTGTGCCGATCTCCAGCAAAGGTAGCACATGATGAACCTGGACGCTTTATTCGCACAAATGAGGTCACTGGGAATTGTTGCAGCGAATTCCATATTACCATAAGGTCTTTAATCAAATGATGATCCCTCGTCTGTTAAAAAAGAATGGCTTCCGTGCAGTGGGACGATCGTGGTCAATTTGCAGATATAATTGAAATTGAATTAAAGGTGACGTCACAATCGGTGCTATTTTTGAACCTGTTCAAGGTGGATTAACAATGACTCGATTTCCACTTTGATAGATTTATAATTATATAATTTATTCGGTTATTTATTCTCTGCACTGGAGGATTGTGCAGCAAAATACAAATAAAATTTAAAACAAGTTTTTTATTCCTTACATTTGACAAATGCTAATTACTTTGCTTACACTGAAACTTTAATGTCATTTCATCTATTGGCAGGCTATTTTTGCACTCACCTAAAAGCGTACTATTTTGTAAAATAAAAAAGGTAATATATTTAAAATGTCCACAAGCAAGTATAAATTGATGGGACTGTCGGCTTTAAGCCACCTTTCGAAGGACTGCGTGCTCCGCAATGCAGCACCTCTTACTGGCTTTGCAAAAAAAAAAAACATAGCACGTACTATGTTGAGATTATACTCCACCGAGGATCGAATCCAGACTCAGACACCGTCCGCCCATCACAACGTTAACTGCCACATCACATTAGCTATCGCGTAGCGTCAACTATCACGCAAGGTTAACTACCGGTACGAGTTTAGGCCTAGTCATCTTCCCAAAATTGTGGATGATAACATTGGACTTTTTGTTTGGTATAATTCCATCCATCCCTTGTTTCATCAGCTGCATTATAACTCTCATTCAATACCCAGCTAATACAACGTTGGGCCAACGTTGGACCAACGTCGGACAATAGACGTTGCGTTTGCCACCAATATACAATGTCACCCTGACGTCAACGATGCGCTTGCGACAAATTGCCCAACTGCCAACGTTGGCCCAACGTTGTTGTGTTAGCTGAGTAGTGAGTATAGACAATTGATCACCATAAAGACATGCTCGCTCTTCTATGCAAACAGCATGTTCTTCCAAATGTTATTTCCTCGTTTAGGAATATAATCTATGCACCTGTACTCCAATTCCAAGATGGCGTTGGGCAAAGTGAAAAACAAAAGACAACCTGATTTTCGGATTGAAGAGAGTGGATGAAGAGCTCCACTCTTCCAAAATATATGTTACATTGATTAAAGTAATTGTGTGCACCTGTTGTTATACGGTTAGTGTTGGCTTAACGATTAAGGTGCCTGACTTAAGATCTCAGGATCCTCAGTTTAAGCCCCTATCGTGCCATTGAATTAACACCAGCAACTGTGACTCACCTTGTCATCCTTCCAAGGTCGGAAAAATGAGTAACAGCTTACTGGGATGAACGAGACATTCGAGTATCCTGTGTCGGATTGGCGATCCGACCAAGATTGTACCCAATAGCCAATGAAACTGCCTCGCAACGCTATGCGCCTCATGGCGTGAAAGGTATGGTTAGTTATACTGATCCTAAATTATTATAAAACGTTAGTTTGTCCATAAGTATGCCTCTCGGTCCATTTGTGTGTAGTTAGGGAGAGTAGGACACACTTCATCTACTTGTCCATCCATAAGTATGCTCTTTTTCGTTCCACCTTAACTCTATCCACCTCCTTCACGCCCACCCTCATATACATTCTCTTGCTACTGTTTATTCCAATTAATGAAAAAGAAAAAGAAAAAGAAAATCCCCCTTGGCTGGCACAGAACTTTTCCAATTGTTCTCCTGTTCTCGTTGCTTTTTCTTGTTGTCCTCCCATTTTGCTCTCCTCCACCATTGTTTTACCTCTCTCTCTGTCTGCGTTAACCCCACTCTCCATCTAACACCTAACAAAATTGTTTTTCTCCCATCATTAACTCATCTCTTCATTCACCTTCATTGCGGTGCATTGTGGTTGTGTTGCCCCCTTCTGCTAGATGTAGTGAATCCGTTGCTGTTTAAACATCGCCTCTTCTCCTTTATTTTGCGACCCATTCCCATTCTCCCACAATGCTCCCATCTGTTTGTGTTTAATACAGGAGTCATGCAGTCATAGAGGAGCTATATGACAGAGTGGAAGAGGATTCGAGACTGCCAGAGGATAAAGCCAAAAATGAATGAATGTGGGTGTGGGAAAGAACATGCAGGAATTATGGGTGGTACTTTTGAAATGCTGGAAGAAGAGTATTAGGCAACAGACACAAAGGGTCAGGCCCCTTGATGAGAGACTAGAGGAATGACGAAATGGAAGTGAACGTCCAGCATAGACTGAGGAAGGAAAACCAGGTGTAGATTACTGGAAGAACTTGTGCAACCCAGAGGGGCTTCAAGTGGATGGAGGGAAGAGTGGGCGAGTTGAGTGAGACTAGAGGTAAGGCAATATAAACAAAGTGCCCACCAAACTGTCTGCTGTGAGTGATAAGCAGATCCTGGGACCCGGCCTCCTGCCAATAAATGCTACCCATACAAAAAGCCGTGGACTCAACAGTTTCCAGGGGAGCAAGTTAGGAAGCAGCTGCACCAGTCTAAAGTGCGGAGCCATACTCCACGTTATTTCAAATGGAGGCATTGTACACATTGTGATTCACTCTACCTGGCAAACAATGGACCTGGCTCTGCAAAGAAAAACAAAGGTATCGGCCAGCTTTCGAGTTCAGTTTGGAGATGTGTTCTGCCAAAGACACATCGCGAGATTTATGAGCTTCATTGATTGCACCTTTTCCAGGGGCTGGTCAGAGAATTAAAACTGGGGGGTTTGACAGCTGATCCTTTAAGAGGGACAGAGTGAGTGTTTGGGACTTTTCTGCATTGAGAGACATATTCCCAATAACTGATCAATGACCGAATACCATCAATGATTGATCTGTTGTTTTAGATCATGGAAAAAAATAAAATAAAATCTTCTTCAGCCAATCTCAAAATTTGCTGGGTCCTAAATGGCATTTAAGGCTCGAGAGATATCCAGAGAAATGACCCTCACATCTAATTTGAGATTTGCAGGGTCCATTCTTTGTTGAGTTAAAGCTGTAACATGTGTGTGGTCTAACAGCTGAGGAAGAAGCCAAAACTACGATTAGAGAACAGAGTGTGTAGAAGAGTTCACAATGATAGATTCCATCACGTTACTTATGATGGGGCGATAGTTGAGTAGATCAAACTTAGAACCCAGACTTCGAAAAGCTGCAGACAATACAGAGGAACTGTAGTTTCTCATCAATTGGGCCTGTCTTCATGTTAGAGAATGCAAGCATCTTTTTGGCAACAATTGTCTCACCGTACGAATCAGAATAGGAGGATGATGATGATGATGATGAGTCGGCTAATTGAAGGTGTGAAGGGATGACCTGGTGAAGGTGAAAAAGAATTGAAGAAGAAATTCCAGGAAATGCTGTCAAGATCCAATGGGATGATGAACACCAACAACAACAACATGCATTTTAAGGCCATTTTCCCTGCTAGAGCGGGGGGTTAGCACTGCGGTCCCCATGACAATCTTCTCCATTTTGCCCTATTTTCTGCATCTCTCCTTGTTAACCCCCTTGCCCGCATTTCTTCTTCGACCATCTTTAGCCAAGTCTTTCTCGGTCTTCCCCGTCCTCTACTTCCTTCTACATTCATTTCCATCACTCTTCTCAACCAGTCACTTTCATCCTTCCTCAACACATGACCAAACCATCTCAACCTGTTCCTCATCCCATCATCAATCACAGGCACTATTCCCATCATCTTTCACAATTCATCACTTGTCTTCCTCTCTCTCAACGATACTCTGCACATCCACCGAACCATTCGCATTTCCACCCTTTCCAGCCTTCGTTGCTGCTCTACGTTCATTACCCATGTCTCGCTCCCATAAATCATAACACTTCTCACACATGCAGCATACAACTTTCCCTTCAGCTTCAACGACACTCCCCTCCTCATCAGCACACCACTCAGTTCCCAAAACTTCTTCCATGTACATCTTACTCCAGCAACCGTTGCCGAGTCTGATCCACCTTCTCCATCCAGCATGTCTCCAAGGAAGCAAAATGTTTTCACTCCTTCCAGCTTCACGCCGTCTCCAAGATCCAACTCAACATTTCCTCCATCTGCAGCTCCCTCTGTGCACACGTTACATTTGAATGTAGCTGCCACACTGGTTAATGACCCTCTCAGACCGCTACATTTTTGATGAACCCACTCAGCGCACATTGTACATTGAATGGAGTTCACTCCGACACCCTTCCTGCACACAGCACATGGCCACTTCCCAGTTCTTTCCACCTCACCACATGCTTTACAACTTGCCATCACCTTCGTCTTTCCTATATTCACCTTCAGTCCTTTTGTCTCCATACATTCCTTCCACTTGTTCATCTTTTCCTTCAGTCCATCCATACTTTCCGCAATCAACACCAGATCATCTGCATACAACAACTCCCACGGTAAACCCTCCTTTATGTTCTGAGCCAGCGCCTCCATCACAGCTACAAATAGTAGTGGACTTAGTACCGACCCCTGATGCACTCCCACCTTCACCTCAAACTCACCACTGTTCCCGTCCTTCGTCCTTACAGCTGTGCGCGCTCTTTTGTACATTGCCATCACTACTCTGATCAACCATTCCTCCACTTCTAACTTCACCAATGCCCATGTCAATACATCGCGTTGAACCCTATCGAATGCTTTCTCCAGATCAACAAACCGAAGAAACAACTTCTTCCTCTTCTCCATGTACTTCTCCTGCAACTGCCTCACAATAAAGAGCACGTCTGTCGTTCCTCTTCCTGGCATAAATCCAAACTGCATTTCGTCGATCTTCACCTTCTTCCTTATCCTCCTCTCCAACACCCTTTCCAATACATTCATTCCATGCTCCAATAACTTTATCGCTCGGTACGAGCCACACTCCAGAGGGTCACCTTTCCCCTTGTATAGAGGGACGAGGGTACTCAGTTCCCAATCCACTGGAATGCGGCCTGATTTCACCACCAGATTTCAGATCTCTGTCATTCTCTTCACACCCCAACTTCCTGCTGCCTTCAACATATCTCCCACAACTCCCATCGGCCCTCCCGCTTTTCTACTCTTCATTGCTTTTATCGCTTCCTCAACTTCCTTCTCAGTTATCTTCTCTGCCGGTCCTAAAACTGGGTTAACTCTCTATGTTGCCATCCCATTCATTCTCTGTATTCAACAGCATTTCCATATATCTTTTCCATCTTCCTTTAATTCCATCTGGGTCCACAACGATTTGTCCCCCTTCATCTTTCAAGCAACTCACCCCCATCACATCACACCTCTCTTTCGCTATCTGCTTTGCAATCCTGAATACCGCTCTCTGACCCTCTTCTGAATCCAAGCGTTCTCCGAACATTTTCCTACATGCCTCCTGCGCCTTTGCTACACTCTTTCTTTGCAGCCTTCTTGGCTGCCTTATAACTTTCATGCACTGCTTTTTCTGCTCCCATTCCCTTCGCCTTCTGCCACTCCTTGAACTTCTTCCTCTTCTCGTCAATCCTCTTTCCAACTTTATCATCACACCACCATGTTTCCGATTGCCTCGGTGGTCCTTTTGTCCATCCACATACCTCACCAACGGCTCCCAACAGACTATCTTTCATTGACTTCCAACCACGTTCAAGCTCAACCACATCATCCTCTACCCTACTCATCCTCTCTTTTAATGCCTCCCTTACTGTCACCTCTTTCAACCTCAACACCTTCATTCTCGGTTGGTACTTCACCCGCCGAGCTCTCCTCGCACCTTTCACCCTTATGTCGCAGACAACCAAGTGGTGCTGTGAAAGAGCCTCCTCCCCTGGGATCACCTTTGTGTCCCGGAGGTGTCCCCTATCTCGCCTACGCACCATCAGGTAGTCAACGGTTGTCGTCGACCCACCTGACGTGTATGTAACAAGCTAATTATCCCCTTTCTGGAACTGAGTATTACAAATCAACAAATCAGCTCCAAATCAGCAAACTCCAAAAGCCTTTCACCTTCTCCATTTCTCACACCATATCCGTAACCCCCATGAACTCCCTCAAAACCATCCATACTCCTTCCCACATGTCCATTTAGGTCTTCTCCTACCACAACAACTTCCTCATCTTTCACGTTTTCCATCAGCTTCTCTATCGCACACCAGAACTTGTCCTTCTCTTCATCGCACCGACCAACCTGCGGAGCATATCCCGAGATGACGTTCACCAAGAGCTTTCCAATCATCATTTTCACCATCATCAACCTATCGCTCACTCTAGTCACTCACCACACTGTCTACAAACTCCTCAGAAAACAGGACACCAACACCATTCACGCCCTCCAGGCACCCTTGCCACACAAACTTATATTTCTGTCCCTGCCTACCCTTCACCATTCTCACACCACTTCCCTTCCATCTCGTCTCTTGCACACAACATATGTCCACTCTTCTTCTGACCAATACTTCCACCACTTCTCCTGATCTCCCTGTCATTGTCCCTACATTCCATGTCCCAAACCTCAGAAACCGATCTCCACTTCGGGCTGTACTACCCATATGTACTTGTAATTGTCATGGTTCTCTTTTTGAGGCAATGTTTTTATGGCCGGATGCCCTTCCTGACGCCAAAATGGGGATGATGAACCTGTGGGGGATTTCTTTGCCTTGAAAAAGCTCGACCAATCTGCCTTGCTGAACTGCAACACATGTTGGTGTCTTGACTGCTTTGTGAAAACCATGAAGGAGACAACACTTTCACAAGGCAGTGTGCAATATATCTTGAGAGAGAAAAAAGAAGAGGTCAGATCAGGGCCATGAACCCTACTTTGGTTATCCTTCTGTAAGCTCATGGCATCCAACATCTCCTCTTTGGCTACCAGATTACCTGACACTTGAGAGAAGCAGGGGACAGCGTTCTCTCCAATGTTCTACCTGTAGAGGCTGACCCAACTAAAGATTGCATTTTGGGATCAATCAACTTCTTGATGTATGTAGATCAATAACTTTTCTTTTTCAATGGAAAAATTCCATTTCTCTTTTTATCACCATGAAAATTAATTGTATTACTTTGCAGACTCCATTCTGCATAGGATAATGACTCACATTTCCATCTGGCAAGCTGTGGTAGCACCCCTCTCTGAAAAGTAAGAAACTTTTATATAGGCTTGTGGAAGAGCAGAATGACAGGGGGGCAATGGATCCACAAATAAAGTGGGGCAAAGGCAAAATAGTGCAATGGAAACAAATGGATACACTCACAAAGATGGGTGAAGGTGGGCAGAGGTGAGGTATAAGGAGAGAACGTGCAGGAGAAGGGTAAGAACAGGGTCTCAGTGAGTCTGAGTCATATATCGATGACATACTGTATGTTAATGCTGGACAGACACATATCCTTCATAACGACTGTCTAGCAAATCCCAATATATTTTGTGGCAAGCCTCTGGGACAGATATAATCTCTATAGTGCCTGAGTCTCACTATCAACTATTTATCTTTCATGGGCAGATAATACCTCCAAGCTGGCCTCTAAAGATGGCCGATGACTCAGACCTCCCAACAGAAGCGAAGTACTTCCTACTACAAAGATGAAGTTGGACAAGGCCTTCAATTGAAAACCCCCTCCCCTACAGTGGGTGGATTAATGTTGATGCATCCAATCTTTATCTCCTTCAAGGGGAACCCAAATGCAATTTTTTTTTGAAAACCATTGAAAATCATTAATCATGGTCTAAATTGAAGGGAACAAATTTTTTTGGGGATTTTTGCCAATGATTTTTGCCATTTGCCAATGATATCGCACTCAGAAACCACCTTGATCCAAATGGCGGCTTACATCGAGAAACCGTGCATGTCGAGCTCAGATTCCGATATTGATTCCACAATCATTAGCAACACTGAAGGTTCTCAGTATGTTGAAACTGATCAGTGGGATTTTGGAGAAACTATTGGAGACAAAATTAGTGATGGAAACGCTTTCAGGGGAATTATTAAGTCTTATAGTTTCGAGCCTCATGCGAGTGATTCAGATAAAATTGTCACAATGGAAGTGTTAGTGAAGATGAAAACGCCGGTCACATGTTCACACTACAGATTGGCAGGTATTGTTTTTCTGTTCAATTGACATGTTTATATGGGATTTGTATTACTTGGGATTATATGGTTACTTGATAAGTCAGTCATATCACTCCAGCAAAAGTACCAGTCATTGCCTGGCAGCCAACACCCCCGAGGCACACAGGCACCGCCGGCAAAATGGGTGACGGATGAATTGTCTCGGCTGACCAGGTGCCCTGTGCGCTACGGGATCATCCCATTTCATACTTTCCCCTCTCTACCGGTGAGTAGTCATCTGTGTTGTCAATGAACCAGGATGGTGCCATTTGCATCTCTGGTTGTGTCGTGCCATGTCCGTGCTGTGTCATGTCCGTGTGTTGTGCCATGTCCGTGCAGTGTCATGTCCGTGTGTTGTACCATGTCCGTGCTGTGTCATGTCCGTGTGTTGTACCATGTCCGTGCTGTGTTGTGCTGCGTCCATGCCATGTTTGTAATGTCATGTCTGTGTCATGCCCTGTTGCTGTTCCACCCCAGTGGAGGTGGGAGTGGTGCTAGGGGATAGGGGGAGGGATGGGGTAATGGTGCGTATTGTTAGGGTGATGGTGGATGGGTGGTTTGTGATGTGATGGTGAAGGGGAAAGGTGTGTGGTGGTGGTGGGTATTGTAGGGGTGATAGTTGATGGGGGATTGTGGAGGGGGGAATGGTGCTGGATGGTCTTACAGTTTTGAGCGAGGCTGTTACTTTCACTTACAGTCACGTGAAAAAGTAAGTACACCCCAGGTAAAGTTTTGACTTTTTCAACATATTTCAACACACAGCTATTTGATCTTCATTTCAACAATATTGATAGATAAAGGTGATATAATACATCAAATATCATGAAACATTTACATTTTGTAGTCCATTGTATAATTTAAATAAACATAAATGCAAATTTCACATGTGGAGAAAGTAAGTACACCCTTGGCTCTAATAGGTGGTATTGCCCCCTTTGGCAGAAACAACCTCAAGTAAGCATTTCTTATAACTGTCTACCAGTCTCTGACATCGACTGGGAGAAATTTTTGCCCACTCCTCCATGCAGAATTCTTTCAGCTGTGCGATGTTTGAGGGTTTCTTGCATGCACAGTTCGTTTCAAATTCCCCCACAACATCTCGATGGGATTTAGATCCGGACTTTGACTTGGCCAGAGAGAGACACAGAGAGAGAGAGAGACACAGAGAGAGAGAGAGAGAGAGAGAGAGAGAGAGAGAGAGAGAGAGAGAGAGAGAGAGAGACAGAGAGAGAGAGAGACAGAGAGAGAGAGACAGAGACAGAGACAGAGACAGAGAGAGAGAGAGAGAGAGAGAGAGAGAGAGAGAGAGAGAGAGAGAGAGAGAGAGAGACACAGAGAGAGAGAGAGAGAGAGAGAGAGAGAGAGAGAGAGAGAGAGAGAGAGACACACAGAGAGACACAGAGAGAGAGAGAGAGAGAGAGAGAGAGAGACAGAGAGAGAGAGAGAGACACAGAGTGAGAGAGAGAGAGTGAGAGAGAGAGAGAGAGAGAGAGAGACAGAGAAAGTGAGGAGAGAGAGAGGGAGACACACACACCCAGACAGATTGAGACAGACAGAGAGACAGAGAGAGAGAGACTTTTATTCCAACTCATGTTTCCTTGTAAATTATCATACCTTTTCTCCCACAATGTATGCCCAAGCCCCTCCCTCCCAAGCACTCCATTTCAAAGGTTTCGAAATAAACAAACTGATGATTTGATTAAATATTGATGGGGGTACTGTAACATCTTAAATCCGTGATATCAGATAGAACTCTAATACCCTTTTTATGACTTTTGATAATGAAGTAACTGGTGAATTGACATTGTGTTGTTGTGACTCATGGATGAGGTGAAGCAGAGATTTCATCAAGCAATGAGCTATAAACTTGAACGAGTACTCATAGATAACAAACTACTTTTAACACTTGTTTATTCCAGAGACAGAGACACAGAGGACACAGAGGACACAGAGAGAGACAGAGAGAGACAGAGAGAGAGACAGAGAGAGAGAGACAGAGACAGAGACAGAGAGAGAGAGAGAGAGAGAGAGAGAGAATATGAGAATGAGAAGAGAGAGAGACCATGTTTATGACATCATTAACTCATGTCGATGACATCGTATAAATAAATCTTTGAATTGTTTTAAGGTTCGATAATGAAAAGTATACAGTAATCTGTGTTTGATGCAGCGTATGCATGATCAGGGAAGCAATAAGAATGCGCACAATGGTGGAGGTAGATGGAAAAAGGAGAAAAAAGGTGGAGGAGGGGAGGAGACAAAACGAGAAGATGAAGGACAGGAGGAGGGAAAGAGAAGGGTGGAGCACCCACAAAGCAGGAGAGCTTTTTTTAGCTTGGCTAAATATAGCAAGGGGAGAGGGGGGGGGATCTTGTGGAGGGGAGGTGAAGAGCAGGAGGAGGTGGTGGAAAAGACGACAGAGAGAGGAAAAAAATGATCATGTGCCTGCACTGAAGGGTGTACGATGAGGAAAGGGGGCGGAGGTACAGGGGGGACGTTGGAATCATACGTGAACAGAATAACAGCGATGATCCGCCGTTTGAGATTTTTCCATAACCTCTCCGGCTGCATTCCGCAATTGAACACTGATGTGCCATGAAACAAGTTATCATGAAGTGAATTTCCAAAACGTTGAGAAATAGAGTTCACTTTTGATGGTCCATTCTAGCTTTTATTTACGGATTCCACTTTTAAAAGGCAGCAAAGTAGACCTCGGGAATTAGTTCATTTACAATGTATGTATAATATATAATATTAAAAAAGAAACGAGTTGATCAGGTACTCCGTGAAATTAATCTCCAAGTTTGACTGCCTTCGATGCATGTGCAAACTATCCTTGCCCCTCTTTGAAGAATTATTATTTGTTTGCTCCTATCACTCTTCATTGCTTGGCATGGTGAATGCAAAGACATGCACTGTATATACTACAGTCACGTGAAAAAGTAAGTACACCCCATGTAAAGTTTTGACTTTTTCAACATATTTCAACATACAGCTATTTGATCTTCATTTCAACAATATTGATAGATAAAGGTGATATAATATAACAAATATCATGAAACATTTACATTTTGTAGTCCATTGTATAATTTAAATAAACATAAATGCAAATTTCGCATGTGGAAAAAGTAAGCACACCCTTGGCTCCAATAGATGGTATTGCTCCCTTTTGCAGAAACAACCTCAAGTAGGCGTTTCTTATAACTGTCTACCAGTCTCTCACATCGACTGGGAGATATTTTTGCCCACTCCTCCATGCAGAATTCTTTCAGCTGTGCGATGTTTGAGGGGTTTCTTGCATGCACAGCTCGTTTCAGTTGTTACGGTACGCGTTTAAAGATGGTATGTTTGCCGAGCGGAGGCTCCGCGACCGAACAGTGCTTCCCTGACTAAAAGCCGATTCACCCCAAACTTTGGCCGTATCGCGCCGCAGCCACTCAATATGGAAACCTCTAAAGCGACCGAACGAGAATGAAGAAGAAGAAGAAGTACGGAGGAATAACAGGATTTATTAAGTATTTTCACAAGCCAAAGCAACGAGAGCAGTCGGTTATATACAGAAAATGGAAGGAGCAGACACACAGCGAAATCATTAGCTTACCTATTCAAGCTTAATTAATGAACCCCAGGACAACATTAAAGACAGACGGACGATCACACTTACACGGGGAAATGCAGGCAGGAGGGAATGGCTTGGAGATGGGTGGCTTTCAGAGACAAGGAAGGTTCAGCGGGTGCTGGGCACGGTCAGGCCAGAAGGCACCGCCGTCAAGAAGCCGAGCTTTGGTCCCAAACTGCGCGGGCGAAGTTCCTTTCTCCGTACTGCCTCGTGCGCTCCTTGCGTTGCCCCGGTCCGTTTCTCCTGCAGCGCGGCACGTCTCACGGCAGCTCGGTCACACCTGCTCGTCTCCAGCACATCTCCTGGACCCAGAACTCATCCCTCCTCTCAGCACATCTCTTCTCGGGAGCATACCGCAGCGGGTTATATAGGCCCCGCCCTTCACCCTTTTCGAACCTTCCCCAAACGTTCTCTCTCCGCCCTCTCTAGCCAAACCCCTCGTTCTGGGTTGGATGAGTGGGGCCGATTTACTCCTCCCCTCTATGATGAGGTGGAGACCCGCCTTTCTTCTTCGGCGTTACCTCGTGCGTAATGGAGTCAACTGCTGCAAAGTGGACGGCAGATGAAAATGCAGCAAAGTGCAAACCTGGCACTTGGAAGCTGCCATGGGGCGTCGGAGGGTCTACTCTTATTTAATTCGGTGCAATGAAGAGTCAAACTAGTGGGAAACACATCCTTAGCCTACACAGAGAATAAGGGACTAACTATTTAAAAGGATGTATCGTGTCCTGTGTGTAGGTTTATGGAATTAACTAAGAGGACGAGCTGCGACCATTCTTTACTTTACGAGGGTGTTACACACAACAAAACCATACTTTTCACATTCGTTACACTTTCTCAAAATTGTTACACTTCTCAATTCCGTTACACTTCTCAAATCCGTTACACTGCACCCTCCTTTCTTCAGGCCCGTGCTCGGGCCTACAAAACTTTAACTTAGTGTGACACGTAGGTGTAATTCCCTCTACAATTAACCTGACCCTGAGTGTGACAATCTTAAAACACAAATAAATATGTCCCCCTGCTGCATTGCATCCTGTCTAACAGATTTGCGCCCACAGGATAACCGAATTACGGAATTGTTTTCAAGCTATACATTTATGGTGGGGAGCATTATTTACAGTGATGTTCTTTCTTATTTACAACGCAACCCAGGACCTGTGTTTTTTCCTTTTTTTCTTTTTAGGGAAACAAAAAGAAGGAAATTCCTGTTGGGAGGGAGGAGACAGCACGCATTGCATCGATGCACCAGTACCAATAACACCAAAGCACCCAAAAGCACCCAAGAGCACCAACCAGTGCACAGTCATTACTGTTTGTAATAAACACACACAAAAAAACAACTGGTGGTGGTCTTCTTCTTCTCTGCTGGGCCGATGTTCTTCCTGATGTCTTCTTGTTTCATGCGGCCTACTTGGAAATATAGAAAGCACAAACCGTGTCCATTTTTATTTAGGGCCACAGGGGCCAACTAAGGGTGGTCCACCTGTTTGGCATAGGTGCCACCTTACCGAGGTCCGCAATCAAGATTCCTTGGCCACTATTGCCGGTCTCCAACAGAGGTGCCCTGCCCCAGAACCTGGGGTCCATCAAGTGGTACTCGGCCGCAGAACAGCGGTCCATAAAGTGGTACATCAATGCAATGCATGCTGGTTGAGAGGGTCCTGGCACACAAGACGACCTCCGCACGCTCCCCTCAACACCCAGTGGCGCACAGTCCTCAGGTGGGAGACAAAAGGGGGGAAGACAAATGAGCAAGGGGTAAGGTCACAAGGGTACACATCAATAAGGCAATGCAAGGCGAAATGCGTACGGAGGGCGAAGTGAGAAAGCTCGTCCCTACCGTACGTCACCCCCCTGTCACCTACACTACCCTTGCCCTTACCCCATATGTACAAAATCTACACATTTACAAATTCGTCGCTACTGTCACGTCTCCCCATATTTCCCTTATACCAAAATTTGTCTCCACAATCCCTCTACTTCAAAATTTGCCATCACCAAATTCATCATCAATCCTCATAAGGAGGAAGAGATGGAACATCAAGCACAATGTCACACCCACGTCATGATGCGTCTCACAATCCAAAACATTTGCACAATAAAAAATAATCAAAACATGGCATGGTGTGGAGTACCTGTCACCTCAGGTGAGTGGATGCAGATGGTGCAAGGAGATCCTTCATCCTATCTATCCTCTAAATGACTTTAACACACTTTACACTCCCCGGGGTCTTTCCCTGCCAATCCACTGGCCAACTTACACTATGGGTTCTAAAAACCAATTCCCATTGACCAAACTGTGGTGCTTCTCAATTTGGGGTCTCACTCCCCCGATTCATCTCCCGGTGCCCTTGCACAATTTCTGGGCTGTGACGTGTAGCTCTCCCAGCAGGTCTACCCACCTGCACACCTCCACCACTGTAGTTGCCACCCGAGCTTACCTAGCTCCTCACCCTAACCTAACTAACTGGGGAAGGCCCCTCCTGGCTCTGTCACCCCACTCGGTGCCCTCTGGCACTGGGCTACCCGGGTCCGTCCTCCGGATCCTCGGGCCCCATCCACAACTACCGGCTCCCAGAGCCCACCTGCGGCCTCACCTGGCTGACATCCTCACAGTGGTGGAGTGCCCAAACCAACTACACACACTAACAGGCTACACGCCCAGCCATTTCCACAACACTAATGCACCCATCCAAACATCATTCTTCCACCCGCACCACAGATGCCAATATCCAACCACAATTTACCTATACCCTCTACCTAACACTTACACTACCCGCCCCGGGTATCCGTGATGGGGGTCCACTCTTCCCCCATTCACACCTTCGCACCAGCCACTCCACTCCACATTTTCCACCATACTCACTCCACGACCATCCATTCCAAGACTCCATATATTTCACACTCCATGTATTCCACACAACCATTCTCCATACACCTGTTGTTGCACACCTGTCCAATCACACCTGGTGCCACCTGCACCCTCCTTCTCTTCCTGGACCAGTTGGTCAACACAACACACATCACTATCACTATCACTCTTACTCATACACTGCTCCATCCACCTGTTCAGTTGCACACCTGTGCAATCACACCTGTTCCTGACACTCTTTTCACAATACACTTCTATACACCTCCAATACTCACACGGCATCATCTCATCTAACTACTCCCCTCTGAAACTTGCGCTTCCCAGTCGTCCCTTTAAACTATTGCGCTCCCACGTCATTATCATCCACACTAATCTACCTGCGTCCCCACTACAGGTATCCTTGTCACTAACTAATCTTAACGTTACCTAATGTCATCTTCGCTAGATCCCTACACACGATATATCCTAACCCTCCCGGGCTAGTTTTCACTGCCATCAACCCCATAAAACTAGTGCTCCTTTGCCCCCCCGCTGTGAGGGATGACAGAGTTGCCATCCCACCACATCGGGGAGGTCCCACTATCAATTTTGCTCGTCCAATTTCCACAATTCAAAAATTTTCCAATTACTGCCAATTCTATTCACTTTTCTAAATTTCGGATCAAACCCACTATCACTATTATCATCATTATCGTCCACTCACTAGTGCCTCTCGGTGCGCCAATTCACTTCCACGGCCCGGCTTCGTAAAGCCGAGCAATGAATGCGGGTTGTTTGGTGCCGGCGGCTGGATGCGTCCGGCACTCGGTGCAGGGAAGGAGGTTTACCCGGGCCGAGATCCCACGCACCACCTCGGCACGGAGCCATCCAATGGCCCGATCTCGACCTGCCAGAACGTCTCAACAAAAAGGGGTCGCCATGACGACCCTTCCTATCGGTCTGCCCGTTCCGCCTCGCGGAGCACGGACGCGGCCGTTCCAAGTGCGGCCCAGTGTGGATCACGTACGGCGGTCCTCTCGAACCCGCCGTGGTTCGGATCCCCGCTGGTCCTCGCGGCACGCGAAGCTGCCCGACGCGCACCGAGGGCCCGATTCGGCTATAAGTCGCTCTAACCTCTAACCCGGTTACCGTCGATGCCTCACCTGCATGCTTACACCCAGCAGCCCGTTCCTTGCTCATACATCCAGCTGTCTCCCTGCTCTTGGTCATTGCACCTTCTCTAACACACCCAGGTACACTCATTCCGCTCACAGACTTGGTCACACACCTGACCACCGAACACCTTGGCACACATTCGTCGCTCGCACACCTCACCAACACACCTCTTCGCGCCCCCTCCTCGGTCACGTCCTCCGTGACAATCACAGGTGTGCTCTCACTCGCACACCCAACCACGTGCCTCACTACCAACTCAAGTGTGCATTCCCACACACGCTCTACCATTCCAGGTGTGCATCCTTCAATTCCAGGTGTACATCCTCGCTCACCTGTCACAACCAACTCACGCTCCGTGTCACTCTCACTACTTTCACCACCACTCTTGACAGCGCACTCACCCTTACTCTCGACAGCGCACTCTTTCCTCATGCACCTGTCTGTTACACACCTTTCTCGCGCACACTCTTGCGCACACTCTCCCGTTACTTCCTCTGTAACACTCACCACAGGCGTGCATTCTCCCTTACTCTTGACAGCGCACTCTTTCCTCATGCACCCGTCCGTTACACACCTTTCTCACGCACACTCTTGCACACACTCTCCCGTTACTTCTGCCGTAACACTCACCACAGGTGTACACTCTCTCGTTACATCCTCTGTAACACTCACCACACCGCGCTTCCATGTGCCCCCTCGCACACGCCCTACGACCGACTCACTCTTGACAGCACACTCACTCCTTGGCGCGCACTTTTTCCTCACACACCCCAGAGTCGGACATTCTCGCACACCTCCTTCACACACCGTACCTGTCGCACACTTCACCAACGGCCTCTCATGAACACCCGGGTCCAAAGCAACCCCCAAGCCGACTGAAGCTCCTCTCACATCATCTACATTTCCACGTTTTCGCCACTCACCTTGGCACCTCGTCTCCTCACCTCCTTCGCCACCTGCAAACTCTTTATTTGGTTAGTGAGCACACCATCATGAGTTGAGCACCGACCTTGTACATATTCCATCACCTCCTCCTGGATTTCTCTTTTAGTTTCTGTCCGTCTCTTCTTAATTTCACTCACCCCCTCTAACACCTCCTTTAACTTTTGCTTCACCTCTTTTATTTCCCGGTGCGTCTCCTCAAGTTCGTCCTCTAAGGCTACCGTGACCGTCTCTATGTGCATCCTCACCTGCCGGTCCTTTGTCTCCATTACCTCTGTCACCTCTTCCAACCTCGTTGTCAGTCCCTCACGTACCATCTGACATTGCCTCTGTGTCGCTATTAATTCGTTTTTTATGTCTTTTTGTGTCGCTTTTAACCCCCCGATTATTGCCGTGTTCTTTTCCACCTGGTCCACTAGTTCCTTTTGTCCCACTGTCAGCTGTTCTACTCCCCTCGTCAGACCCTCTATGCCCCCCTGTAACCTAGCCGTATTATTCCTCACCTCTTTCTCCATACGCTTTTCACCTTGCTTTACCTCCTCGCGTACCCCCGAGACCTCCTCACTTACACCTCGTCGTATCTCCTCTTTCATCTCCTCCCTCTCTTTTGTAGATGCCACCCTCATCTGTCCCAATTCATCCCTCTGAGCATCCAGTTTGGTTTCTACCCCGATTCTCACCTCCTCTATCTGGTTCCCCATCTGTTCGATTTCCCGGGCGGATTGCTCCCCTATTTCCCGCAATTTGTCTTCCATCCTATTTTCTAACCCCATTAACCCATTTTTCAACCCCTCTAACTGATTCTCCTGGGCAGCCATTCTATTTTCCACCCCTGTTAACCCATGTTTCACCCCTTCTATCCCATTGTCTAACCCCTCAAATTTCTTGTCTAATCCCTCAAATTTCTTGTCTAATCCCTCAAATTTCTTGTCTAATCCCTCACCTGTACCCCTCGCTTCGTCCCTCATTACCCCCAATTGCTCACCCTGAGCATCCATCCGGTTCCCCATTTGTCCCATTTGGCCCTCCAATCGCTCACCCTGAGCATCCATCCGGTTCCCCATTTGTCCCATTTGGCCCTCCAATCGCTCACTATTCTTGTCCATAAGGGCCTTCATTTGCATCATAAAAAGATTCAAATCCACCGGTGGCGCTGCTACGGTCGCGGGCGCGGCAAAATTTGGTGCCGCGACACCTACGTGCGCGAGGACGCCATTTTGCACGCCCGAAACCTCGTGCGCGAGAGCGCCATTTTGCGCGTCTGATACCCCCTCAACCACATCCTCCATATACATTTCCCCGAGGTCCTGGGTCGATTCCACCCCGTCTATCTCTATCTCTCCCACCGGCATCCCGTCGCCTTGACCAGCCATGGCGCGATTTCAAAATTCGGGTTTTGCTTTAAAACACAAATTTTCAGCAGCTCGTAATTTTGAGCGCATTAAGCGCGCTTCGGGCCTCGTATCTCACTCCCTGACACCAATTGTTACGGTACGCGGTTAAAGATGGTATGTTTGCCGAGCGGAGGCTCCGCGACCGAACAGTGCTTCCCTGACTAAAACCCGATTCACCCCAAACTTTGGCCGTATCGCGCCGCAGCCACTCAATATGGAAGCCTCTAAAGCGACCGAACGAGAATGAAGAAGAAGAAGAAGAAGAAGTACGGAGGAATAACAGGATTTATTAAGTATTTTCACAAGCCAAAGCAACGAGAGCAGTCAGTTATATACAGAAAATGGAAGGAGCAGACACACAGTGAAATCATTAGCTTACCTATTCAAGCTTAATTAATGAACCCCAGGACAACATTAAAGACAGACGGACGATCACACTTACACGGGGAAATGCAGGCAGGAAGGAATGGCTTGGAGATGGGTGGCTTTCAGAGGCAAGGAAGGTTCAGCGGGTGCTGGGCATGGTCGGGCCAGAAGGCACCGCCGTCAAGAAGCCGAGCTTTGGTCCCAAACTGCGCGGGCGAAGTTCCTTTCTCCGTACTGCCTCATGCGCTCCTTGCGTTGCCCCGGTCCGTTTCTCCTGCAGCGCGGCCCGTCTCACGGCGGCTCGGTCACACCTGCTCGTCTCCAGCGCATCTCCTGGACCCAGAACTCATCCCTCCTCTCAGCACATCTCTTCTCGGGAGCATACCGCAGCGGGTTATATAGGCCCCGCCCTTCACCCTTTTCGAACCTTCCCCAAACGTTCTCTCTCCGCCCTCTCTAGCCAAACCCCTCGTTCTGGGTTGGATGAGCGGGGCCGATTTACTCCTCCCCTCTATGACGAGGTGGAGACCCGCCTTTCTTCTTCGGCGTTACCTCGTGCGTAATGGAGTCAACTGCTGCAAAGTGGACGGCAGATGAAAATGCAGCAAAGTGCAAACCTGGCACTTGGAAGCTGCCATGGGGCGTCGGAGGGCCTACTCTTATTTAATTCGGTGCAATGAAGAGTCAAACTAGTGGGAAACACATCCTTAGCCTACACAGAGAATAAGGGACTAACTATTTAAAAGGATATATCGTGTCCTGTGTGTAGGTTTATGGAATTAACTAAGAGGACGAGCTGCGACCATTCTTTACTTTATGAGGGTGTTACACACAACAAAACCATACTTTTCACATTCGTTACATTTTCTCAAAATTGTTACACTTCTCAATTCCGTTACACTTCTCAAATCCGTTACAATATATAATATTAAAAAATAAACGAGTTGATCAGGTACTCCGTGAAATTAATCTCCAAGTTTGACTGCCTTCGATGCATGTGCAAACTATCCTTGCCCCTCTTTGAAGAATTATTATTTGTTTGCTCCTATCACTCTTCATTGCTTGGCATGGTGAATGCAAAGACATGCACTGTATATACTACAGTCACGTGAAAAAGTAAGTACACCCCATGTAAAGTTTTGACTTTTTCAACATATTTCAACATACAGCTATTTGATCTTCATTTCAACAATATTGATAGATAAAGGTGATATAATATAACAAATATCATGAAACATTTACATTTTGTAGTCCATTGGATAATTTAAATAAACATAAATGCAAATTTCGCATGTGGAAAAAGTAAGCACACCCTTGGCTCCAATAGATGGTATTGCTCCCTTTTGCAGAAACAACCTCAAGTAGGCGTTTCTTATAACTGTCTACCAGTCTCTCACATCGACTGGGAGATATTTTTGACCACTCCTCCATGCAGAATTCTTTCAGCTGTGCGATGTTTGAGGGGTTTCTTGCATGCACAGCTCGTTTCAAATCCCCCCACAACATCTCGATGGGATTTAGATCCAGGCTTTGACTTGGCCATTCCAGAACCCTCCATTTCTTTCTTTTCAGCCATTCCTTGGTGGTTTACTGGTATGTTTAGGGTCATTGTCATGTTGCAAGGTCCACCTTCGGTTGAGCTTCCACTTTCCAACAGATGGCCTCACATTATCCTCAAGCACCCTCTGGTACAATGAAGAATTCATAGTGGATTCTATGATGGTGAGATGCCCATGCCCTGATGCAGCAAAGCTGCCCCAAACCATAATATTTCCACCACCATGCTTTACAGTTGGCATCATGTTGTTGTGCTCAAATGCTGTCTTTGGTTTTCGCCAAACATGTCTTCTGGTACTGTGGCCAAATAGCTTTACCTTTGACTCATCTGTTCAGAGCACATTGTTCCAGAAGTGCTGGTCTTTGCCTTGGTGTTCATTGGCAAACTTTAGTCTTGCCCTGATGTTCTTTCTGGACAGCAAAGGTTTCCTCCTGGCACACCTCCCATGAAGATCAAATTTGTGAACCCTCTTTCTAATGGTAGACTCGTGCACTTTGGCATCAACAGTGGCAAGAGCTACCTGTAGGTCCCGTGATGACATTCTGGGGTTCTTAGAGACTTCTTTCAGCATCTTGTGGTCTGCTCTCGGGCTGAACTTGCTGGGGCGGCCTGGCCTGAACAAGTTGGCAGTTGTTTGGAATCTTCTCCACTTGTCGATGATCTTCCGGACAGTCGAATGATTGATTTCAAATTGTTTGGAGATCTTTTTAAATCCCTTCCCAGACTCGTAGGCATCTATAACCTTCTTTCTGAAGGCCTCAGAGAGCTCTTTTGATCTAGGCATGGTGACGCTGCATGCTTCAACAACAAAGAGCAAACCAAACTAAATGTCTGAGGTATAAACAAGTCAGGTTCCTCCAAGATCCTCTCTAACAATGTTCTAATCATTTGCACCTGAGCTGGTGCACCTGATTCTAATTTTAGGTATTTGAAGTAGTGATAAATGTCGGGGGTGTACTTACTTTTTCCACGTGCGAACTTTGCATTTATGTTTATTTAAATTATACAATGGACTACAAAATGTAAATGTTTCATGATATTTGTTATATTATATCACCTTCATCTATCAATATTGTTGAAATGAAGATTAAATAGCTGAATGTTGAAATATGCTGAAAAAGTCAAAACTTTACATGGGGTGTACTTGCTTTTTCACGTGACTGTATATATACATCTATATATATATGTATGTATGTATATATATATATATATATATATATATATATATAAAATGTCCACACTGCAGACCGAAGCAGTCTCATGGCAATGATTACATTGGATGGTTTGCTGCCAGCTTCACGACAGACCATGCTTTCAGTTGTTCAGCATATATATCATAAGATCGAACTAAAATGAATGTGATGAAGACAAAAATCATGTTTAATCACCATGCAAGAACAGCAGAAATTCAAAATTATCATTGCCAAATTAAAGAAACCAATGATTACATTTGCCTCACCCAACTGATAAAAATGGATAAGGATCACTGAATACAGTTTATTCAGAAAGTATTCAGACCCCTTCACTTTTTTCACATTTTGTTATGTTGCAGCCTGATGCTGAAATCGTTTAAATTCATTTTTTCCCTCATTAATCTACACTCAATACCCCATAATGACAACGACAAAATAGGATTTTAGAAAGTTTTGCAAATTTATTAAAAACAAAAAACTGAAATATCACATTGACATAAGTATTCAGACCCTTTGCTATGACACTTGAAATTTAGCTCAGGTGCCTCCCATTTCTCTTGATCGTCTTTGAGATGTTTCTACACCTTGATTGGAGTCCACCTGTGGTAAATTCAATTGATTGGACATGATTTGGAAAGGCACACACCTGTCTATATAAGGTCTCACAGCTGACAATGCATATCAGAGCAAAAACCAAGCAATGAGGTCGAAGGAACTGCCTGCAGAGCTCAGAGACAGGATTGTGTCGAGGCACAGATCTGGGGAAGCCTACAAAAATATTTCTGCTGCATTGAAGGTTCCCAAGAGCACAGTGGCCTCCATAATTCTTAAATGGAAGAAGTTTGGAACAACCAGGACTCTTCCGAGAGCTGGCTGCCCGGCCAAACTGAGCAATCGGGGGAGAAGGACCTTGGTAAGAGAGGTGACCATTGACCAAGAACCCGATGGTCAGTCTGGCTGAGCTCCAGAGATCCTGTGTGGAGATGGGAGAAACTTCCAGAAGGACAACCATCACTGCACCACTCCACCGATCTGGGCTTTATGGCAGAGTGGCAAGACGGAAGCCTCTCCTCAGTGAAAGACACATGAAAGCCCGCTTGGAGTTTCCAAAAAAGCACCTAAAGGACTCGCAGACTGTGAGAAACAATATTCTGTTGTCTGATGAAACCAAGATTGAATTGTTTGGCCTCAATTCTCAGCGTCATGTCTGGAGGAAACCAGGCACTGCTCATCACCTGCCCAATACCATCCCAACGTGAATCATGGTGGTGGAAGCATCGTGCTGTGGGTGTGTTTTTCAGCAGCTGGTACTGTGGGGACTGGCCAAGGTTGAGGGAACAATGAACGGAGCAAAGTACAGAGATATCCTTAATGAAAACCTGAAACAGAGCGCTCAGGACCTCAGACTGGGCCGAAGGTTCACCTTCCAACAGGACAATGACCCTAAGCACACAGCCAGGACAACGCAGGAGTGGCTTAGGGACAACTCTCTGAAGGTCCTTGAGTGGCCCAGCAGAGCCCTGACTTGAACCCAATCGAACATCTCTGGAGAGACCTGAAAATGGCTGTCCACCGACGGTCCCCATCCAACCTGACAGAGCTTGAGAGGATCTGCAGAGAAGAATGGCAGAAAATCCCCAAATCCAGGTGTGCAAAGCTTGTCGCGTCATACCCAAGAAGACTCGAGTCTGTAATCGCTGCCAAAGGTGCTTCAACTAAGTACTGAGTTAAGGGTCTGAATACATGTGATATTTCAGTTTTTTCTTGGAAATAAATTTTCAAAACTTTCTAAAATCCTGTTTTCTCTTTGTCATTATGGGGTATTGAGTGTAGATTGATGAGGGAAAAAAGGAATTTAAACGATTTCAGCATAAGGCTGCAACATAACAAAATGTGAAAAAAGTGAAGGGGTCTGAATACTTTCTGAATGCACTGTAAGTCGAGAGATGTATGAGAGCAGGATGGGGGCATTTGGGAAAAAATACAAAAGTCAGAAAAAGCAAACTGACTTTTGTTTCTGAAAAATAAAGTTTACAACCAATGTACAACACAATTTTTGTATTGTAAACGCAACACAATTTACAATGAACATGAAACTACCTACAGTATGTATGGTAGTGAAACGTAGCCTCCAAAAAGGAAGATGGAGCAAACATTGATCTGCATATAAAGAGCCATGGAAAGATGCTGTCTTAGTGTCTTAGCATGACATACAGAGAAAACAAGAGAAGACAAAATATGAAATAGAAAGCTAGATTCAGGTATTTTGGTCACAATCAAAATAGTGAAACAAGTCACAAAAACAATTTTTCAACTTGATTATCAATGGCTCTTTCCTCAATGCCAAAAAGAAAATTAGAGCTGTCTCCCTTGACATATCACGTGCCTTCGATACGGTCTGGCACCCCGCTCTGCTCAGGAAACTCTCCTCCTATGGTATCCATGGACATCTCCAAGCATGGCGTGCGGACTTCCTCTCTGGTCGTAGTCAACGTGTGGCCCTGAATGGGCTTCTCTAATCTCCCCTTCCTGTTCAGGCTGAAGTTCCTCAAGGCAGTATTCTGGGCCCTGTGCTTTTTCTGGTCTTCATCAATGATCTCTCTGACTCTCTTGAAAATCCTCCATCTCTTTACTGATGACTCTACTCTCTGCTGCTCCATTCCTCATATCTCAGATCGGCAGTCTGCAGCCCCCTCACTCTCTGCAGACCTGGACAAAATCACAGACTAGTCAAACAAGTGGAACATGTCTTTCAATCCTGACAAATCTCACACTCTTACTACGTCTCTCCAAAAAGACCAACTGGACAACCCTCCCATCTACTTTCTGAACAATCCTCTCCAAGAAGTTCTGTCACTCAAGCTTTTGGGTCTCACTATCTGCCATAATCTTTCCTGGGAAAACCACATTTCCAAGCTGGCCTAAAAAGCCAGTCGCCGACTGGGCATCCTCCGTCGTGTGAAGTCCTTCCTTGGCACACCTGAGCTCGTCACCACATACATGGCTTTCATCTGCAGCTCAATGGAATACTGTTCTCCCCTCTGGGCTGGTGCTACTGCCTCACACCTAGCTCGTCTTCACGCTGTTGAAACCAAAGCTTTCAGAATCATTGGAATCTCCCGCGATGAAGCTAACTCCGAGGGCCTTTCACTCACTCACCGCAGGCAGGTAGGTGATCTTTCTGTCTTCTACCGACTCCTATCCGGCCTAGCTCCCCCAGCTCTATCTGTGCTTTGTCCCCCAAATATTCCTACAGGTCGCACAAGATCTGCCAGTAACCCTCTTATGGTGAAACTGCCAAAATCAAGACTCTCTGCTCACCTTCACTCTTTCATTCCTCGTTTCTTCCACCTCTGGAACAAACTCCCTCACTCTCTTCAATCCCACTCCTCCCTCCAGGTTTATAAAACAGCTGTTCACCACCATCTCTTATCTTCTCCCATCCAAAAACTTGATCTCTTCTAGCCCCGCTAATTCACCCCAGATCCGCTATTTTTTTGAAATAATGACTTTTCTTTCCTCAAAGTTCTAGCAGTGTCCATGTGTTTTATACCTCCCCACCCCCACCCCCCGCCGCCTTCCCATGCCTCCTCCCCCCAAGCCCTCTCCCTCCCACAGATCTTCCGTTGTCCCTGTTCTCTGCTGTTTACTTGTGTACTTCCCTCTCTCTCCCCATCTTGTCTCCCGCTCCCTTTATTGTATGTATTGTGTCTGTTTGTATTTATTTTTTTTGTGATTGACGTTAGCTCTTGCACTACCCTAGATCTTGTATACAATAATAATAATAATAATAATACTAATAAAAAGTCCAACAAGTTTCGGCCAAATCCATCCATAACTTTTTGAGAAATCGTGCTATGTATTATTTTTGACCCTATCTCCAAATGGTGAAGATTCACATAAAAAATGTAATAACTCTCACATCCGAATCCATATTCAGATCTTCACCAAAATCGAATCGAATCGTCGTTGTCAGACACCCAACTGGTCCACCAAGTTTCTCCAAATCAGTCCACAACTTTTTGCGATATCCTGCTATGTATCGGTTTTGGCCCTATCGCCCAATGGTGAAGACACACCACACACACACACTGGAGTGATCAACATACTTGTCAAATATATATATATATTTTTTTTCTCCCAAATAACAAACAAACGGACAGACAAAGACAGGGGTGAAAACATTATCTCCATCCACCTTTGGTGGCGTCGGTAAAAATACATAAAATGTAAGCCCCCGTGGTTTTAGTAATTTTGTTGTACGGAGGTAAAGGCCGCCAGTCAGCCATCTTTGGTCGGATTACAAAACAAAATATTCTGCATCTGTATACTCTCATGTATTGTCTCTGTGCCAAGTTTGAACAAAATCATTTCATTCATGTCGAGAAATGGTTGAGGACACGTAACAAAATGGTCCTCAGTCGGCCAATTTGGATATGATGTCGAAAAACATTACATCCATATGTCAGCTATCATTCATTGTCTGGGTGCCAGGTTTGAAAAAGATCGGTAAATACATGTCCGAGAAATGGTTGAGGACGTGTTCAATACCAGGTTTAAAAAAAAAACAATTAAAATGGCCACCAGTCTACCAATTTGCCATCGTTGATCAGATCGCTAAATAAAGTGAGGTTCATGTGTATGCCATCATGTACTGTGCTTTTGCTAAGTTTGAACAAAATCGGACCATGCATGTTCAAGAAGTGGTTGTGGACACATGTAAGTGACAAAATGGCCACCAGTCGGCCATCTTGGATCTGATCTCGAAAATAAAAGACGTGTCATCATTATGTAATCATCATTATGTAATTATTATGTAATATTATGACGTATAATATGAAAACGTATGACGTATATAATCACATATATGACATATATGACGTATAATATGGAAGTATGACGTATAATATATATGAAAATAAAAGACGTGTTGAAGGAGCTGGGGCTCCCACGTCGATCGGAAGAATGGACGCGACAAAAAGCTGGAATTCATCCGAGTTGCTTTAATCAAATCAAACACTCAGGCACTCTGAAAACCCGTTTATCGGGCAGCAATATATATACCAATTATCCCGGAGCGTTTGCCCAGGCCCGGCGCCAGGGGGCGTGGCCCAGCGTCCTGGCTGCGGCCTGGCAAGTTGAGGGCGAGCCTGCCCGGGCGTCCCGACCGAGGCCTGGCAAGTTGAGCGCGGGCCTGCCCGGGCGTCCTGGACGAGCCCGGCATGGTGATCGCTCCGCGTCCTTGATAGGTGCAAGGCGATTGTGAAAACCCAGCGGCAGCCGCTACACACGTCCCCCCAGAATCGACTTGCACCGGCAGGGTCAATTTGAGGGGGGTCCTGATGACCCGGCCGAAGCGACCCCTGGCGGCTCGTGGGAGGGGGTCCGGTGAGGTGGTGGGCGGTCGAGTGGGGGGCACCGTGGACGGGGGGCGGCCTCGCCGCGGCAGAAGGGCCACCCGTGGTGGGTGGTCGACGTCCACGTGCGCCGGCTTGAGGCGGTCCACCGCAATCCGGTCCGACCTGCCGCCGATGTCGATGACGAACGACTTGTCGTCCCGTCGCAGCACCCGGAAGGGCCCGTCGTACGGCGGCTGGAGTGGCCACCGATGTGCGTCGTGACGCACGAAAACATACTCCGCTGTGCGGAGTGCTGGGGGGACGTAGGACTGGGGGTCACCGTGGCGGGATGTTGGCACGGGGGCAAACCGTCGGGCGGCCTCCTGGAGGTCCGAGCGCTGGTGAGCTGCGGACCACGGACTGGTAGCGTCGGGCACGAATTCGCCCGGGACGCGTAGCGCCTGGCCATAGACAAGCTCGGCGGTGGATGCCTGGAGGTCCTCCTTGGGGGCCGTGCGAAGGCCCAAAAGGACCCACGGCAGCCGGTCGGCCCAACCGCCGTCTTGAAGGCCGGCCATGAGCGCGGCCTTCATGGAGCGGTGGAATCGCTCGCACAACCCGTTTGCTTGGGGGTGGTAGGCCGTAGTACGGTGGAGCTTGACCCCCAGGTTGCGGGCGACCGCGCCCCACAGCTCGGAGGTGAACTGTGGTCCGCGGTCTGATGAGATGTCCGCCGGTGCGCCGAAGCGGGCGACCCAGGTGGTGATGAAAGCCTGCGCCACGTCGGCGGTGGTGGTGGAGACGAGGGGAACGGCCTCCGGCCACCTGGTGGTCCTGTCCACCATGGTGAGCAGGTGTGTGAACCCCCGTGACGGGGGGAGGGGGCCCACCAGATCCACGTTGACGTGGTCGAAACGTCGTTCGGGCACGGTGAAAGGTGCCAGCGGGGCCTGGGTGTGTCGGTGGACCTTGGCCCGTTGGCAGGCCGTGCAGGTGCTGGTCCAATCGCGGACGTCCCGACGAACGCCGTGCCAGACGAAACGCGCCGACACCAGCTTCTGGGAACCTTTCCGGCCCGGGTGGGAAAGGCCGTGGAGGGAGGCGAAGATGCGGCGTTGCCAGGTGACGGGCACGATGGGGCGAGGCTGGCCTTGGGAGACGTCGCAGAGCAGGACAGTGTCCGCGCAGGGGATGTCGGCCAGGCGGAGGCCCGTGTCCGCCGCCCGGAGGGCTTGCACCGTGGTGTCGGTGGTTTGGTCCGCCGCCATAAGCGCAAAATCCACGCCCAGGTGGACCGCGTTCGCGCTGGCCCGGGAAAGACAGTCGGCCACGGCGTTGTTTTTGCCGGCGACGTGCCGGATGTCCGTGGTAAACTCCGACACGGCGGAGAGGTGGCGCTGTTGGCGGGCCGACCATGGCTCCGTGACCTTGGCCATGGCGTAAACCAACGGCTTGTGGTCGACGAACGCCGTGAAAGGTCGGCCCTCCAGGAGGTGGCGGAAATGGCGGACGGCCAGGTGTAGACCGAGGAGCTCCCGGTCAAACGTGCTGTATTTGAGCTCGTTCGGCCGGAGCTGCCGGCTGAAAAAAGCGAGTGGCTGCCAAACCCCGTTCACCCATTGCTCATGTATGACGCCCACCGCGTAGTCGGAGGCATCCGTGGTGAGGGCGATGGGAGCGTTGAGCACCGGGTGAGCGAGCAGTGTTGCGTCGGCGAGGGCCCGCTTTGAGCGTTGGAAGGCCGCGTCCATTGCTGCGGACCAGGCGATGTCGTGCTTGGCCGGCTTGCCCCGGAGGGCTTCGTAGAGGGGCCGCATGAGTTGAGCAGCGCGGGGCACGAAGCGGTGATAAAAATTCACCATTCCCAGGAATTCCTGCAGGGCCTTTATGATGTGGGGACGCGGGAACGTGGTGATGGCCTCGACCTTGGTTGGCAGCGGCACGGCCCCGTTCTTGGTGATGTGGTGGCCCAAAAAAATCAACGGCCGTCGTGCCGAAGTGGCATTTGGCCGGGTTGACGATGAGGCCGTGCTCGCTGAGGCGCCCGAACAGTGTTCGGAGGTGGAGGAGGTGCTCGGCCCGGGACGTGCTGGCGACGAGGATGTCGTCCAGGTAAACGAAAAGGAACGGCAGGTCACGCAGCACGCCGTCCATCAAGCGCTGGAACGCCTGAGCCGCGTTCTTGAGACCAAACGGCATCCGCAAGAATTCGAATAAGCCGAACGGCGTGATGACTGCCGTTTTAGGGACGTCGGCCGCCCTGACAGGTACCTGGTGATATCCCCGTATGAGATCAATTTTCGAAAAAATGACCCGTCCCGCCAGACGGGCGGAGAAGTCTTGGATATGCGGGATCGGGTACCTGTCGGGGGTGGTAGCGTCATTGAGACGGCGGTAGTCGCCACACGGGCGCCATCCACCCCCCGGCTTTGGCACGATGTGCAGTGGCGAGGCCCACGCGCTATCGGAGCGCCGCACAATGCCGAGGTGCTCCAACGCGTCGAATTCGGCCTTCGCTACGGCGAGCTTGGCTGGGTCGAGGCGGCGGGCCCTGGCGTAGACCGGCGGGCCCGTGGTTGGTATGTGGTGCTCGATCCCATGCCGTACTGCGACGGCCGAAAACGTCGGCCGCGTGAGGGCCGGGAACTCCGTGAGCAGGCGAGCAAACTCGTTCGCCGCCGGGACGGTGCATGCCAGCTCGGTCGGCGCGGAGCTGCTCAATGTGCATACCAGGGAGCTGAAGGTTTCAGCGTTGATTAAACGATGCCGTTGGACGTCCACCAGCAGTCCGTGTGCGCAGAGGAAGTCGGCGCCTAGCAGAGCCATGGGCACGTTTGCGGTTACAAACGTCCAAGCAAAGCGTTGGCCGCCGAAGCAGAGGGTGACGTTGCGTGGGCCGAAGGTGCGGATGGTCGATCCGTTGGCCGCAACCAAGGAGGGGCCGCAAACCGCGGATTGCCTGTCCTGGTCAGAGGCGGGTATGACGCTCAGTTGGGCGCCGGTGTCGCACAGGAAACGCCGTCCGGACGCTTTATCCGTGATGAACAGTAAGTTGCCCGTGTGGCCGGCGCTCATGGCTGGTAATGAACGCCGGCCCGGCCGTTTCCCGGCCTGCCGAAGGTGCACGGGGGTCGGCATGTCCGGGCCTTCTGTCCGAACCTGGCATGATAGTAACACCACGCTTGGTCAGGTGGAGGCCCCGGTCGTCGTGCTGGAGGTGGTCGGCTCGGTGTAGCGGCCGCCAATTGCGTTGGCAGTTCGGCCGTCGACCGTGCCGGGTGCTCGGGCGCCATGGGTGTTGCGTCGGACGGCGGTGGGTCCCATGTCGCCGCTGCGATGCGCTGTCCTGCGGCGGAGATCTTGTCGGCTTCTCTGGCAAGGGCCCAGGGATCTGTGATCGTCGTGCTTGCCAGGGCGAGGCGTACCGGGTTAGGCAGCTGAGGGAGGAACAGCTCCCGGAACAGGAATGCCGGAGAGTGCTCGCCGAGCAGTGAAAGCATGTAGTCCATTCGCTCGGAAGGGCGCGTGTCGCCGAGCTCAGGCAGTTCGAGCAGGCGCCGTGCGCGTTCCGCCGATGGGAGGGCGAAAGCATCGAGGAGAAGCTTCTTAATCGCGCCGTATTTGTCAGCGGCTGGCGGGCTCTCGAGGAGGCTCAGGGCGCGGGCCGCGGTAGCCGAACCGAGCGCAGCTACCACATGGTGGAAGCGGGTGTCGTCGGCCGTGATGCCTCGCAGGGCGAACAGGGACTCCGCCTGTGCGAACCAAACCGCCGCGTGAGCCTCCCAGAAGGTAGGCAGTTTAAGGGCGACTGCCGTGTCCATGTCGATAGGTCACCAATGAAGGAGCTGGGGCTCCCACGTCGATCGGAAGAATGGACGCGACAAAAAGCTGGAATTCATCCGAGTTGCTTTAATCAAATCAAACACTCAGGCACTCTGAAAACCCGTTTATCGGGCAGCAATATATATACAAATTATCCCGGAGCGTTTGCCCAGGCCCGGCGCCAGGGGGCGTGGCCCAGCGTCCTGGCTGTGGCCTGGCAAGTTGAGGGCGAGCCTGCCCGGGCATGCCCGGGCATGCCCGGGCGTCCCGACCGAGGCCTGGCAAGTTGAGCGCGGGCCTGCCCGGGCGTCCTGGACGTGCCCGGCATGGTGATCGCTCCGCGTCCTTGATAGGTGCAAGGCGATTGTGAAAACCCAGCGGCAGCCGCTACAGTGTCATCATTATGTAATTATGTAATACATCAATATGTAAGTCATCATTCATTATCCATGATCCACGTTTGAAAAAGATTGGTAAACACATGTCCGAGAAATAATTGGGGACGTGTTCAATGTCGGGGTTTTATTTACAACTAAAATGGCCACCAGTCGGCCATTTTTTTATCGCATTGCAAAACAAAATGATGTGCATATATGTATCATCATGTATTGTATTTGTGCATATGGAACAATATCGGTCCATACTTGTCTGAGATATGGTTGCGGATGGACGACCCAATCCATAAGCCCCTTTCAGACTAAGTCCAACGGGGGCTAATGATGAGCAAGTAGGTTTAGGGAACACCAGAAATTGGTTTTCAAGTAAAAAAGAAAAAAAGAAAAAGTTTAACATAAAGACGAAACAGAAAATGTAATAGATGAGGAAATATATGGTTAAAAGAAGAGAGGCTTTTAAAATAACTGTTAAAGACAATATCCAAAAGAGATGATAGATATTAGGCCATAATTGAGTGCATTCGTATGTCCGCCGTTGTCAAGGCATAAGATAATCTTTCTCCATGTGCGTGGTGAAAACTGATGCAAAATACCATGTGTTATGGTGCCAAATGCTTATTGAATGCGTTGTTTCAGTTCAAAAGATGCTCTAAAATTCTGCAACCTTAGCTTTGACATACCCCCACATACCCCACTTGTATAAGCAGCTAAAACCGTGTCCTGAAACTTATGACTCACCCTGCAGGAGTTTTCTTACTCTGGTGTTTTGTTTGATTATTACATTTCATGGTCAAATTTCATCGAAATCGTGTGTGTGTCATTTCAGAAAAGAAAGTAAATACCTATTTTGGTGGTTCAAACCTGGACCCACTTTGACCCTCAGTACTTACTCCTCCCCCTTCCACCACGATTTGTTAAATGCTGGGAACAAACGTTGATAAATCACGGGTGATGAACGGAACGTTTGTGGTCAAGTTTCATCGGAATTGTATGTGTAGTTTCTGAGAAGAAAGCAAATACCTATTTTGGGGGGCAACCCCCTCCCCGTAAACCCCCTTAGGGACCGATTTTTTTTAAATGCCGTGAACAACCTTTGGTACAACACGCATGGTGAAGGTTGTGGTGAAGTTTCATCGGAATTGTGTGTGTAGTTTCAGAGAAGCAAGCAAATACCTATTTTAGGGGGGTGGGGGGGGGGGGTCAAACCTGGACCCACCTTGACCCCCTGTAGACCTCCTTGGACCCAGATTTTTAAAATTTAAATACCGTGAATAAACTTTAGTCACAACATCCCATCAACGGTTTTAGAGAATAAGTTGCAAGTGTACGGGCGTCGCGCCATCACATAAGCTCCCCGGAACTACGTTCCAGGTGATCTAAAAAGAGGGGAAGGGAAGAAGAAGAAGATACACAGGTCTTTTAAGGAGACAGGGGCCTCACTGTACAAACGATCCTGGCAGAACTAATTAGGGGATTACGGGACATCTTATTCATTCCAACATCGACTATGAAATAACTAACTAATTAATCCCTCCATTAACCCTTAAGCCATCATCCTTTCTTTAACTTCCCTTTTTTCTGTTTTTCAAATTGTTTATTGACTTATCAAGTGCTTATTAACTTATTAACCCTCTATCAAGTGTTAATAATAATAAAATATGAGCAACCATAGTCAATAATTACAATCTGTAATCAAATTTTTTATTTCTTTTAGGTTTTTGAGAACATCCATTACTTTTATCGCATCTACACTTAATTTTACATTAACACATTCTTAAACATTCTTCTATGGGGTCGAAATTACATTTCAGAGAAGAAGAAACCCCACTAACTGCATGGTACAAACTTGCTCTAGGACTTAATGGAGCTTCTCAGTGCAGCAGAATTGCGCCATCTATCGGCTTTCTAGGAAATTAAATTACCATTTTTCCCTCATTTTTACCAAGCACTTAATTGTTAAACTAAGAGAACCTCAAAATATATATTTAATGTGGATGCAAAAATGATGCCCCCACTCCTTTACTCCTATCTCATCACTTCCTTCCGCACTCTTGCTATATGCTGCAATATACACATGGTACCATCTCTTGATGTCGTTGTCAAAACTGTCAAAACTTGTCAAAACTGATGTCGTTGTAAAAACTTCTTCCTCTCCCTTCCTTTTGTCACTTTTATTTCTCGCTTTTAGAATCTTCCCCTTTCTCCTCTTAAAGACAGACTGCTGTGACTTGTGCCACCATTATAGTGGGGCAGATTTGTGAAATGATTGTGGGTTTTGTGGTAAAAGCACCAAAATTGGCATATATGATGTTAAGGACCTACTAATTGATTTTAGATATAGTACCAAGCAGGATTTTTTCCGAGAAGCCCATAAAGTGGAAAAATCCAAAATGGCCGCCGGCCGATTCGAAATATCTGTTAATTGTCATATCTTTATGAATAGTCAACGCAGAAACCTGAATGAAGTGTCTTTTTGTATGTTTCTGTACATGACGAATCCAATGGAACCATTATTTGCTTTGAAAAATGCATATAAATCAATATAATGGTCAATTTCAGGTTGAAATTCAAGATCGCCACCATTCGATTTGTCGATATCTCGCAAATGTCATATTATACACAGTAATTCATATCACACCATGGATGAAGTATGTTGTAGATTTATTCACATATGTCAGACAAAATGGCACCACTAATTAAGAAAAGCTGAATTCATAGTGACCAATGGCAATGCCAAGTTCTATGATATCGACCAGATACATAAACAGTCGACTTTACTTTATCATTTATACTACGAGTTGCAAATTCTAAATCATATTAAGATGGAGGAAAAAATACCACACAAACTAAGTGACATATTATATAGATCGACACATTTGTATCCAATGCATATATATTCTATGCATTATACATTAAATAACACTTCCCATACCATACATCATTACATTGTTGCCGATTACTTTGAACAACACCATGAATTTTGCACTTTTCAAGTTTCTGCTGGTTCATTTATAGAATATTTACCCAGCGTCGAGCCTTAAACATATTCACACTTCTGTGTTGATTATGACATGTTGGACATTGGGTTTAGATATTAAGTAGTACTTAATAAGTACACTCTGGCTGAAACATTTCCCTCAGTGCGAAAATGTGTATGGTTTTTCTCGAGTGTGGATGTTTATGTTACATTGAAACAACTATTAGTTGCTCTCATTGTGGTCACAATTACCACTGCAACGACAGAGTGATGTACATTTAAGAGCAGCTCTAACACACTTGCATAGTCCCCTACAACCTTTCTGGCACCCACACCTGAGCAACTCGGAACAAGATGCCACTGCCTCTGGTAATACCGTCCATAATGGTTGCCAACCCTGTGTGGCACTCTTCTGCCAACCACATGTCTCTGGTGATGGAAGTACTGGACAACGGACAAGTGCCTGTCCCCACACATGTCCACCTTGGTATACTGCCCGTTTTGTGTGCTGTAACAGTGCTCCTCTGGTGGGTGGTATGGTGTCGATGGACCTCGCTTTTGTAGTGAAGATGTGTTTCCTAGCTGAATCAACGTTAGATTCTGTGCATGTGCGGTCGTACAACAGGACGACATACTTCTCGAGCACAGACATGCAATCATTGAGCGACGTCGGGTCCGTTAGCAAGGTAGAGAATACTGGTGTCACTTCAGTGAAGGACTTCCATGTGTCGAACGCAGTCTTTTTCCCCCGACCAGCGAATGACGACACCGTATCACAACCAGTGAAGGCGTGAAACATAGGAAGTGCACGTGCCTTCTCACTACCAAGCTCAGTGGCGATATCGTGGGCAGGAATGTACCTCAGGTGCTTTCCAGTGCCAAAAGCAACCCCAATTTCAGTGTTTTCAAGTGGTGCCACAGTAGACACTGCCAGGACGAGCACGTCTGTATCCACAGTACGCAACATGATTCGGCGATACCCTCTCCTTGCTGCATCAACTGTATGAAGGAGCATCCGTGTGTCTGCCTCCTCATACGTACATGGTGCTAGAGATGAGATGTCCTGGTGAATTCTCGTGCAGAGTACATTCTGACCGCATGTTGTATACACATCCTTTTCCGCAGAAAGATGTTCTACAACCTAAATTGGCAAAGAAAAGAAGCTAGATTAAATTTCATGTCATTGATATTGTGTAGTTTACAATCGATTCTACATGTATATGGTTTTTTTTAAAGCCAGTGAAATACTGAAAGCTTACCTGGTGTGCCAAGAAGTCGAATAGTTCTGTCTTGTTGTCTGCCAATCTCAAGAACTCTTGCCAATTTCCTGGGATCATGTTGGATGGTGCAACACGCCGCCGAACACCTTTTCCTCGATTCTCTCTCGCAGTGGTCTTCAGACTCTCTTCCAGGTACACATCCCAAATTATGTCAATTCTCATCACGTTGCGCAGCTGTGCTTTGACATAAGGCAGAAATACCTGTGTAGCATATTCTTGGAACGTTTTGATTCCAATGGGCCTGAGCATGTTGATGATTGCAGCACCATCCAATATGATGACATCAACTAATGGAGCATCCCCACATGATGTGCAGCACCTTTCCAGACATTCAACAAGATCAGACTTCGACCCAAACCTTAGTTTTCCCAGCTGCGACAATGACGGAGGGTAGGCATGATTCTCATGCTGGAAGAAATTGTCCAAGTCTCCGTCACGGGTTTGACAGGCAATGTACAGTCTGGAAAACAATGCACAGTCACTCTTGAGTGATGACACGATCTGTTTCGCTTTGGACGGAACTCGACATGGTGGTCGGCTGAACAAAGGCATCTGATTTTTACATATGGGATCAGATACTGGTGTAATTCGCTCCATCACTCGCTCAGTCATGTACTTGTCATACTGTTCCTGGCCTGTCTTCTCTATCGCACGCACAGTTTGGACAACAGCTGGATCAGCAACATCTCAGCTGTCAAGTACCAGGAGGTCATCACTCTCTTCCATGAATGGATTTCCCATGTCTTCTATTACTCGAACAAGAGCAGCAGTCTTCTTAGCAAATGCGACTTGTGCCGAAGCAGTATGCTCGTGGTGCCTGAGAGTGGTCTTATCAGTTTTCCTAGGACCTAGATCCAGACAATTGACCTCAAACTCAACCCCGGCAATATTTTCGCAATCAACCTTTGATCCTGTATTTTTAGTGCACATTGCCTAACCCTATGTGTTAGTTTTGGTGTCATCGCTTCATGCAGAGGCGCCATCTCCGTTCCAGATTCATCACAGAAGAAGCATTTTGAATCTTCTGGAGAATCTCTGTGTTCAGCCTGCCTTAACATGTATGGTATTTCTCCAGGGGTATGGGTACATGCAGTTGGAAGTGAAGCTAGTTCAACTCTGGCGAGACGACTGGCACAGCACTTCAAGCGGCATGATGCATGCCATTGGGCATGATTGCGTGCCAGTGTGTGTCCAATACCGTCTCCTTCATCAAGCCTACTTATGTCGATAGGTAATGGCTGGCTGTCCAAATTGAGAAAACTGTTCAAGTTATCACCGAGAGTATGATATCCAGCACCGACGTCGGGACGTTTTGATTTGGCTGGACAGTTCAATGGTTTGTCTGAACGTTCCTGGCATAAAGCACAAAGACTCCAGTCAATAGGTTCATTTGTGGCCGCAGGTGATCTTAATGTCTCTCTATGAACAAGCTTGTACTTCTTGCGTGTCGAGATGATTTCAGTCACTTCTGTTCAGTCACCTACAACGAAAAAAACATTAATATTATAACGACAATAACCTATTTCGTTTTCCCACACCTAATTACTACAAGATCCTGCAAGGCACGATGGACAATCTAAGCCAAACGATGATGCAATGAGGTGAGGGTATCATTGTATTCCTCCTGTTTGGAAGGACATATTCATACGATATACATATTTTGGGGAAGATATGACACTCGGTATGGGTGCCGCATGACACAAATCACAACCATGTTATTGTTTTTTTTATTGATGGTGCGACTGTGGCTGAAATATGTATACTGTCTAATATATAAAATACACTTCATCCATGGTGTGATATGAATTACTGTGTATAATATGACATTTGCTAGATATCGACAAATCGAATGGTGGCGATCTTGAATTTCAACCTGAAATTGACCATTATATTGATTTATATGCATTTTTCAAAGCAAATAATGGTTCCATTGGATTCGTCATGTACAGAAACATACAAAAAGACACTTCATTCAGGTTTCTGCGTTGACTATTCATAAAGATATGACAATTAACAGATATTTCGAATCGGCCGGCGGCCATTTTGGATTTTTTCACTTTATGGGCTTCTCGGAAAAAATCCTGCTTGGTACTATATCTAAAATCAATTAGTAGGTCCTTAACATCATACATGCCAATTTTGGTGCTTTTACCACAAAACCCACAATCCTTATGGATATTTACACAAAGCTGCCCCACTATTAAAGTTAATCTTGTTCTCTCTCCAAAAGGTCAAAAAGCCACAAATCTCGGTCCAGAGCAGGATACATTGACAAGGTTTCAAACCTGCAAGAGGCTCTCTCATATGCTTGGGGTTCAAAACTGTCAATGAAACCCAAGTCACATGATGCAAGTTTTCGCCACTTGTGGATAATACGAGACTGCCTTCCCCAGTAATGACTGCAAATTCACTCCAGTTTCACTTGCTGCTTTAAGAGTGACCTTTTATACAACTCTATGAAGTCTGATTATAAGAATATTCAGCAATTCTTATGTTTTTCGAAAACCAAATTAACTACTGAAAAACAGGAAAGAACTGACAGGAAGTGGGGCCCGATTTTTTGGGGGGGAACCCAGGAAGTGATGGTACTGTACTAAGTACACAAAAGAATAAAACTAGCTAGAAATGAAAAACTAAAAGAAAAAAAACTAAGTATACAAATAAATAAATAAATACAACTTTGGTTTCAGGAATTAAAGGTAAATTAATTTTATATCGTTGACTATACAGAAATGCTGAGTTGGAAATGTCCCAATGCTGATTTAGGGAGTTCATCCATGAAAATCATATGGAATTGCAAACTGAAGAACAACAGCGCCATCCAGTGCTCTCAAATTCAAATGGGTAGTTTTCAAAGGGCAGTAATTTTGTGAATGATAAGGTATGTATTAACTAGCATGCGATATATCTCATGGGGTGTTTGGTTAAGAATGCACAAATGTCAAAAAAGGAACTACGAGTATGATCCGAGAGATCATTCATTGACAAGGTATCTCTACAACCTCGAACTACTGCAACATTGACATGCTAATAGAGATGTCTAAAGAGAAGCTGAAGCAGAGACAAGTCAGGAGACGACGATGGTTCACGAGCGAGCGGTATTCAATGACAAAGGTCAAAACCGACATTGAAAATATATAAATAGGAATGTATTATCTGTTACGAGACTAGTTAGCTACACAATACCGAAAATTCGGTTCGATTCCGACAACTTTGAAAATTTGACCTTTGTGACCTTGAAATGTCAAAATGAAGGTTAATGACCTTGAAATGAGATAGAAAATAATGTATAATCAGTTATGAGGTTAGTTAGCTACACAATACCGAAAATTCGGTTCGATTCCGACAACTGTGAAACTTTGACCTTTTGACCTTCAGAGGTCAAAGGTCGAGGATTCTGAAATTTGTTGGAAAACTTGTATTTCATTATGTATGTGATAATATAAGATCATGTACGACATTTCACCCGATCAGGAAGCGAACAATATAATAAAACCATGAAAAATCGACTTTTCTAAATTTTGTGACCTTGTGACCTTGACCTTGGGGCGAAAATGAAAAATCGAGCTCCGCGGGGCTCGACAGACGACATTGGCCTAACCAAATATCGAAACCCCTGTCAGATTCCACCAAAACCCTCGGATAAGATGTAGCTTGAAATCGATTACCCCCTAAAAAGACATCTTTTTCTGGCGTGGCTCCGCCCACAATGGGCGCAATACGCCCACTCTTCGCAGGACACAACTAGATCATGATATCAACCTTCCACCCAAGTTTCATCAAGATCGGATGATACCATGGGTAGTTATGCTGCGGACAGACAGACACACACACAGACAGACGCACACACATTACGAACATAGTGGTCACTTGATAACTCGTGAACCAAAAATCCATACATTGCAGCATAGTTTCAGACACTCCTGCCGAGTACACCTGTCGAGATTGAAAAAGCAGATTCCAAGCAAATATTGGTTGCATCAGTCAACTAAGAATTCATAATTAATCTTGTATGGTCGTGGGCAAAAATATTGGCACCCTTGCAATTTTTTTCAAATAATGCACCATTTCTTCCAGAAAATTGTTGGAATAAAAAATATATTTTGGTATCCCCATATGTTCTCCTGAGCTCTCCACGGCATCGAAGTTTGAGTGTTTTCCCATTCTTGTCTTTGTCAAATTTCCACTGGTTATTTTGCTGTGTACGTGTTATTGTGTGTTTCTAGTTGGTGTTGGTTTGTGGTTCATGCAAACTTGTGTGTAATTAATCGTTTTCTGGGTCGTACCTCGTGCGCGGCCTGGTGACTTGGGGCTTCCCTCCCCCCGTCGGTGTTTTGTCGGTTTGGGTTATTTCCTTAGCTGTATTGCTTGTTTCTTTTATTTTGTTTTCTCCCCCTCACCTCACCTCCCGAGACAAATAATTATATATTGATTCTTTCTCTCCTCCCGGACACGTGCTTGTTCGCTCTCCTCCTCGTCTCGGCTTGTGCCCCGCCCCGCCCCCTGTATCTCGTTTTTCTTCCGTCTCTGCTCCTTCTTTCGCAAATCCACGTTCTCGCTTGGAGACTTTTCCCGGATTGTTTTTCCTGGTTTTCATGGTTCTGTTTGGATATTGTTGGAATATGTTTAAACCGCAGCCGTGATGCCCCCGCCCCCCCCCCCCAGAATTTCCATGTTTTAAACGTTTCCCAGTGTGTACCCTGGTCAGAATAGGTACACCGTATCCCTGCGTGTCGTAAGACGACTAAGAGGGTTGGCGTCAGGAAGGGCATCCGGCCATAAAAACATTGCCTCAAAAAGAGAACCATGACAATTACAAGTACATATGGGCAGGGTGCAGCCCGAAGTGGAGATCGGTTTCTGAGGTTTGGGACATGGAATGTAGGGACAATGACAGGGAGATCAGGAGAAGTGGTGGAAGTATTGGTCAGAAGAAGAGTGGACATATGTTGTGTGCAAGAGACGAGATGGAAGGGAAGTGGTGTGAGAATGGTGAAGGGTAGGCAGGGACAGAAATACAAGTTTATGTGGCAAGGGTGCCTGGAGGGCGTGAATGGTGTTGGTGTCCTGTTTTCTGAGGAGTTTGTAGACAGTGTGGTGAGTGTGACTAGAGTGAGTGATAGGTTGATGATGGTGAAAATGATGATTGGAAAGCTATTGGTGAACGTCATCTCGGGATATGCTCCGCAGGTTGGTCGAAGCGATGAAGAGGACAAGTTCTGGTATGCGATAGAGAAGCTGATGGAAAACGTGAAAGATGAGTAAGTTGTTGTGGTGGGAGGAGACCTGAATGGACATGTGGGAAGGAGTATGGATGGTTTTGAGGGAGTTCATGGGGGTTACAGATATGGTGTGAGAAATGGAGAAGGTGAAAGGATTTTGGAGTTTGCTGATGGAGCAGATTTGTTGATTTATAATACTCAGTTCCAGAAAGAGGATAATAAGCTTGTTACATACACGTCAGGTGGGTCGACGACAACCGTTGACTACCTGATGGTGCGTAGGTGAGATAGGGGGCACCTCCGGGAGACAAAGGTGATCCCGGGGGAGGAGGCTGTTTCACAGCACCACTTGGTTGTCTGCGACATAAGGGTAAAAGGTGCGAGGAGAGCTCGGCGGGTGAAGTACCAACCGAGAATGAAGGTGTGGAGGTTGAAAGAGGTGACAGAAAGGGAGGCATTAAAAGAGAGGCTGAGTAGGGAAGAGGATGATGTGGTTGAGCTTGAAAGTGGTTGGATGTCAATGAAAGCTAGTCTGTTGGGAGCCGTTGGTGAGGTATGTGGATGGATAAAAGGACCACCGAGGCACTCGGAAACATGGTGGTGGGATGTGGAAGTTGGAAAGAGGATTGACGAGAAGAGGAAGAAGTTCAAGGAGTGGCAGAAGGTGAAGGGTACGGGAGCAAAAACAGCAGAGCATGAAAGTTATAAGGCAGCCAGGAAGGCTGCAAAGAAAGAGGTAGCAAAGGCGCAGGAGGCATGTAGGAAAATGTTCGGAGAACGCTTGGATTCGGAAGAGGGTCAGAAAGCAGTATTCAGGATTGAAAAGCACATAGCGAAAGAGAGGTGTGATGTGATGGGGGTAAGTTGCTTGAAGGATGAAGTGGGACAAATCGTTGTCGACCTAGATGGAATTAAAGGAAGATGGAAAAGATATATGGAAATGCTGTTGAATACAGAGAATGAATGGGATGGCAACATAGAGAGTAACCCAGTTTTAGGACCGGCAGAGAAGATAACTGAGAAGGAAGTTGAGGAAGCGATAAAAGCAATAAAAAAACCACCTTTAGAGGCCATTTTTCCCCGCAAAGCGGGGGTTGGCCTTTTTCGGGAACCGTGGTTGTTGTTGTTTTTCGGTCCCCTTTTTGAAGCAATGTTTTACGGCCGGATGTCCTTCCTGACGCCAACCCTTTTTGCCGCCTTTAACGACAAACAGGGAATTACCAGTGAACTGGTACTCAATTAGCCGACCTCGGAAGGATGACAGGCTGAGTCAACCCCCCTGGCATTAATTCAGCAATCGACCGGGATTCGAACCCAGGATCCTAGGATCCTAAGCCGGCACCCTAGCCACTAGCCCAACACCAGGGATAAAATGAAGCAATATTGCAATGAAGCAATAAAAGGATAAAAGCAATGAAGATTGGAAAAGCGGGAGGGCCGACGGGAGTTGTGGGAGATATGTTGAAGGCAGCAGGAAGTTGGGGTGTGAAGAGAATGACAGAGATCTGTAATCTAGTGGTGAAAGAAGGCCGCATTCCAGTGGTTTGGGAACTGAGTACCCTCGTCCCTCTATACAAGGGGAAAGGTGACCCTCTGGAGTGTGGCTCGTACCGAGCGATAAAGTTATTGGAGCATGGAATGAAGGTATTGGAAAGGGTGTTGGAGAGGAGGATGAGGAAGAAAGTGAAGATCGACGAAATACAGTTTGGATTTATGCCAGGAAGAGGAACAACAGATGCGCTTTTCATTGTGAGGCAGTTGCAGGAGAAGTACATGGATAAGAGGAAGAAGTTGTTTTTTGGGTTTGTTGATCTGGAGAAAGCATTCGATAGGGTTCCACGCAAAGTATTGACATGGGCATTGAGGAAGTTAGGAGTGGAGGAATGGTTGATCAGTCAGAGTAATGATGGCAATGTACAAAAGAGCGTGCACAGCTGTAAGGATGAAGGACGGGAACAGTGGTGAGTTTGAGGTGAAGGTGGGAGTGCATCAGGGGTCGGTACTAAGTCCACTACTATTTGTAGCTGTGATGGAGGTGCTGGGTCAGAACGTAAAGGAGGGTTTACCATGGGAGTTGTTGTATGCAGATGATCTGGTGTTGATTGCGGAAAGTATGGATGGACTGAAGGAAAAGATGAACAAGTGGAAGGAATGTATGGAGACAAAAGGTCTGAAGGTGAATATCAGAAAGATGAAGGTGATGGCAAGTGGTAAAGCATGTGGTGAGGTGGAAAGAACTGGGAAGTGGCCGTGTGCTGTGTGCAGGAAGGGTGTCGGAGTGAACTCCATTCAATGTACAATGTGCGCTGAGTGGGTTCATCAAAAATGTAGTGGTCTGAGAGGGTCATTTACCAGTGTGGCAGCTACATTCAAATGTAAGGTGTGCACAGAGGGAGCTGCAGATGGAGGAAATGTTGAGTTGGATCTTGGAGACTGCGTGCAGCTGGAAGGTGTGAAAACATTTTGCTACCTCGGAGACATGCTGAATGGAGAAGGTGGATCAGACTCGGCAACGGTTGCTCGAGTGAGATGTGCATGGAAGAAGTTTCGGGAACTGAGTGGCGTGCTGATGAGGAGGAGAGTGTCGCTGAAGCTGAAGGGAAAGGTGTATGCTGCATGTGTGAGAAGTGTTATGATTTATGGGAGCGAAACATGGGTAATGAACGTAGAGCAGCAACGAAGGCTGGAAAGGGTGGAAATGCGAATGGATCGATGGATGTGCGGAGTATCGTTGAGAGAGAGGAAGACAAATGATGAATTGCGAAAGATGATGGGAATATTGCCTGTGATTGATGCTGTGAAGAGGAACAGGTTGAGATGGTTTGGTCACGTGTTGAGGAAGGATGAAAGTGACTGGTTGAGAAGAGTGATGGAAGTTAATGTAGAAGGAAGTAGAGGACGGGGAAGATCGAGAAAGACTTGGCTAAAGATGATGGAAGAAGAAATGCGGGCAAGGGGGTTAACAAGGAGAGATGCAGAAAATAGGGAAAAATGGAGAAGATTGTCATAGGGACCGCAAGGCTAACCCCCGCTCTCGCAGGGAAAATGGCCTTAAAATGCATGTTGTTGTTGTTGTTGTATCCCCATATGTATTTCTTTGGTTTGCAGAAAATGTTGTTGTTGTTGTTTGTTGCAGTGGAACAAAACAAAAAAAGCTGAAAAATTAACTAAATCTTAGCTTATTCCACACAGAAATCCTAAAATGGCCTGGACAATATTATTGGCACCTTTTATAAGTGGTTAGAAATATAGATTTCAGGCATGTGATTCTCCTTTTCTTTGGAATTGAACTCACCTATGGTGAGTTGCAGGTGCCTGCAATATGAAAATCACTCATTCAACCAGCTTGAAGAGAGAAAAGGAGTCATTCTGTTTATTTGTGTCACTGTGTGTACCACAATGAGCATGGAGAGAAGAAAGAAAACCAGAGAATAATTGTCTGAGGTCAGACACAAGATTGTAGCCAAGCATTGACAATCTCAAGGTTACAAGTCCATCTCCAGACACCTTGATGTTCCTGTGTCCACCGTACGCAATGTTATCAGAAAGTTTAAGGCCCATGCCACTGTAGCCAACCTCCCCAGACGTGGCCGCAAGAGAAAACTTGATCGAAGATTGCAGCAAAGGATTGTTCGAATGGTGGAGAAAGCACCTCGATCAACTGCAAAACAGATTCAAGCTGACCTTCAGGCACAAGGTACGACAGTTTCAACTTGCACCACCCGTCGCCAACTCAATGTAAGGGGGTTCTATGGTAGGAGACCGAGGACCCCAATGCTGGGAAAGTTTGCCAAAACACATCTGAACAAGCCAAAATCCTTCTGGGAGAATGTCCTGTGGACCGATGAGACCAAATTAGAGCTTTATGGTAAAGCACATCATCTCTGTTTCCAGAAAACTAAAATTAAGCCTTCAAATAAAATAACACCTTCCGTAAAGTCAAACTTGGAGGAAGTTCAGGGATGGTTTGGGGTTGCTGTGCTGGCACTGGTTGCCTTGAATGTGTGCATGGCATCATGAAATAAGGAGATTACCAAGGCATTTTGGAGCGCAATGTTCAACCTAGCGTCAGAAAGCTGGGTCTCCGTTGAAGCTCATGGGTCTTGCAGCAGGACAATGACTCCAAACACACTTCAAAATGCACCCAGGAATGGTTCAAGACAAAACGCTGGACTGTTCTGAAGTGGCCAGCAATGAGTCCAGATCTAAATCCCATTGAACACCTGTGAGGAGATCTGAAAGCAGCAGTTGGAAGAAGGCACCCTTCAAATCTGGGAGATCTGGGAGAACTGGAGCAGTTTGCACAAGAAGAATGGGCCAAACTGCCAGGAGAGAGGTGTAGGAAGTTCGTTCAAGGCTACAGGAAGCGCTTGACTGCAGTTATTTTGTCCAAAGGCTTTGCTACCAAATATTAAGTCTCTGGTGTCAATAATGTTGTCAATGCCATTTCTTTTTATTTTCTGATTTAAAAGGATATATTAAGTTCTGAAAAAAAAACAACGGTTCTGTAATATTAACAGTGAAATAAAGAATTGTGGAGATCAAATAATTTTGTCAATTTCAACTTATTATTTTAGAGAAAATTATGAGTTATTTGAAAAAAGGCAAGGGTGACAATATTTTTGGCCTCAACTGTACATATTCAATCAACTCATGCCAAAATTATGTGTATATGTGTATATATATATAGTATATATGATATATGTGTATATGTATGTATGTATGTATATATATATATATATATATATATATATATATATATATATATATATATATATATATATTGTTACGGTTCACGGTTAAGGATGTTATATTTGCCGAGCGGAGGCCCCGCGACCTAACAGTTTCCCCGATTCCCCCGATTCACCCAGACTTTGGCCCGATCGCGCCACAGCTATTCAATGTGGAAAACTCTAAAACAACCGAATGTAAAGAGGAAGAAGAAGACGTACAGAAGAGTAACGGGATTTATTATTTACACACACAAGCAAAAAGGAGCAGTCACGGTTATGTACAGGGACATGAAAAAGCAGGTGACACAGTGAAAATTACTAGCTTATACAGACTTAATTGACTACCCAGGACAGAACAAACAGAAACGGACTCACACGGGGAATTGCAGAGTGGATTGGCTGGAAGGAGAGCGAGGTCCAAACGGGTCCGGCAGCACGATCGGCTCGTTGGGCAGCCGCCATCCCTTCACGGCCCTGCTCAAAACCGCCGTCCAGGCCCCAATACGGCTGTCGAGTGTTGCTGCTGGGGACGCTGCCGCTGGCGAGCAAGGTGACGAATAGCAGGCTTTTGCGCTTCCCTGGATGATCTCTGCTTTTGGACCTCACAACTCAGCTCTTGTCATAGCTCATCTCTCTTCTCAGCTCATCTCTCTTCTCAGCTCATCTCTCTTCTCAGCTCATCTCTCTTCTCAGCTCATCTCTCTTCTCAGCTCATCTCTCTTCTCAGCTCATCTCTCTTCTCAGCGCATCTGCCTGGGGAACGTCCCTCGGCGGGTTATATAGGCCCCGCCCCTCAACCTTCGTGAACCTCCTTGATGTTTCTCTCCACACCCTCTCCAAGTCCAACCCCTTGTTCGTGGTTGGTTGAGTGGGGCTGACTCACTCCTCCCCTCTATGACGAGGTGGGGACCCGCCTTTCTTCCCCGATCCTGCCTCGTGGCCAATGGCAGCAATTGTTGGTTGGCAATGCGAATGGCAATTGACGAAAGGGGAAATGGAGGTTTTTGGGAATGGGAATTAAGGGAATCTATCTCTTTCACTTGGTGCAATGGAGTGTCATTCTAATGGAAGACAAGGCCTTACCCTAAAACACATAATAAGGATATAAACTACTGAACAAGGGTATTATAGTGTCCTTCAATGGATGCTTTATGGAATTAACTACCGGGATGCCCTTTTTACCTTTACACAACTCTGGAGGCAGGATGGGGCCATATTCAAGCAATATTACACAATCAAAAAAATACAATCCTCATATCCGCAACACTGCACCCTCCTCCTCTTAGGCACGTCCCGGGCCTATAACTTTATTTAGTGTGACACGTAGGTGTAGTTCCCTCTACTTTTAACCTGACCCTGAGTGCGACAGTTTTAAAACATAGATAAATGTGTCCCGCTGCTCCATTGCACCCTGCCTAACAGACTCACGCCCACAGCTAACCGAATTGCGGAATGGTCTTCAAACTACACACTGACGGTGGGGAGCATTATTTACAGTAACGCTATTTTATTTACAAAACGTAACCCAGGACCTGTGATTGTTCTTTCTGGGGGGGAGACAGTCTGCTCTGCATCAATGCACCATGAAAGCACCCAAAAACGCACCAATACACCCTCAGGCACCAATCGGTGCAGTCACCACAGTTCATCAATAAAAATAAAAACAACAACCCCTAACCCTGCAGGTGGTCTCTTGCTCTTCGGCTCCCTCTGCTGGCTATTACTATCTTCCAGGTGTTGTCATCTTCTTTGCTGGCGGCCTATTTGGATTAATAAAATGCACCCAACGTGTCCATGTTTATTTTATTTATGGCCCACAGGGGGCTGACTAGTGTGGTTCACCTGTGGGGCAACGGTGCCCTGTGGCCAAGGTCCGCCAGCAAGATTTTGGGCCTTCATGGCCGGTTCCAGCAGAGGGGCCATGCCCCAACCCATGGGGTCCATCAGTGGTGCTCGGCCACAGACATGTGGTCCATAATGTGGTGCATCGATGCAGACAGCTGGTTCTGGGAGTTCCGGGCGCACAATGGCAGACTCACGCACGCTCCCCTCAGCGCCCAGTGGCGCTCAGGTCCTCAGGTAATGGAGACAAAGGACCGGCAGGTGAGGATGCACATAGAGACGGTCACGGTAGCCTTAGAGGACGAGATAGAGGAGACGCACCGGGAAATAAAAGAGGTGAAGCAAAAATTAGAGGAAGTGGAAGAGGGGGTGAGTGAAATTAAGAAGAGATGGACAGAAACTAAGAGAGAAATACAGGAGGATGTGATGGAATATGTACAAGGCCGGTGCTCAAATCGTGATCATGTGCTCGCTAACCAAATAAAGAGTTTGCAGGTGGCGAAGGAGGTGCAGAGACGAGGTGCCAAGGTGAGTGGCGATATACGTGGAAATGTACATGATGTGAGGAAAGCTTCAGTCGGCTTGGGGGTTGATTTGGATCCGGGTGTTCGTGAGAGGCCGTTGGTGAAGTGTGCGACAGGTACGGTGTGTGAAGGAGGAGGTGTGCGAGAATGTCCGACCCTGGGGTGTGTGAGGAAAAAGTGCGCGCCAAGGAGTGAGTGTGCTGTCTAGAGTGAGTCGGTCGTAGCGCGTGTGCGAGGGAGCACATGGAAGCGCGTAGTGAGGAGTGTTACAGAGGATGTAACAAGAAAGTGTACACCTGTGGTGAGTGTTACGGAGGAAGTAACGGGAGAGTGTGCGCAAGAGGATGCGCGAGAAAGGTGTGTAACGGACGGGTGCATGGGGAAAGAGTGCGCTGTCAAGAGTAAGGGAGGATGCACGCCTGTGGTGAGTGTTACGGAGGAAGTAACGGGAGAGTGTGCGCAAGAGGATGCGCGAGAAAGGTGTGTAACGGACGGGTGCATGGGGAAAGAGTGCGCTGTCAAGAGTAAGGGAGGATGCATGCCTGTGGTGAGTGTTACGGAGGAAGTAACGGGAGAGTGTGCGCAGGAGTGTGCGCGAGAAAGGTGTGTAACGGACAGGTGCATGAGGAAAGAGTGCGCTGTCGAGAGTAAGGGTGAGTGCGCTGTCAAGAGTGGTGGTGAAAGTAGTGAGAGTGACACGGAGCGTGAGTTGGTTGTGACAGGTGAGAGAGGATGTACACCTGGAATGGAAGGATGCACACCTGGAAGGGTAGAGCGTGTGTGGGAATGCACACTGGAATTGGTCGTGAGGCACGTGGTTGGGTGTGTGAGTGAGAGCACACCTGTGATTGTCACAGAGGAGGTGACCGAGGAGGGGGCGCGAAGAGGTGTGTTAGTGAGGTGTGCGAACGACGAGTGTGTGCCAAGGTGTTCGGTGGTCAGGTGTGTGACCAAGTCTGTGAGCGGAATGAGTGTTCCTGGGTGTGTAAGAGAAGGTGCAATGACGGGGAGCATGGGAACAGCTGGATGTATGAGCAAGGAACGGGTTGCGGGGTGTAAGCATGCAGGTGAGGCATCGACGGTAACCGGGTTAGTGGTTAGAACGACATTTAGCCGAATCGGGCCCTCGGTGCGCGCCGAGCAGCTTCGCGTGCCGCGAGGACCCGCGGGGATCCGAACCACGGCGGGTTTGAAAGGACCGCCGTACGTGATCCACGCTGGGCCGCGTTTGGAACGGCCACGTCCGTGCTCCGCTAGGCGGAACGGGCAGCCCGATAGGAAGGGTCGTCATGGCGACCCCCTTTTGTTGAGGCGTTCCGGCAGGTCGAGATCGGGCCATGGGATGGCTCCGTGCCGAGGTGGTGCGTGGGATCTCGGCCCGGGTAAACCTCCTTCCCTGCACCGAGTGCCGGACGTATCCAGCCGCCGGCACCAAACAACTCGCATTCATTGCTCGGCTTTACGAAGCCGGGCTGTGGAAGTGAATTGGCGCACCGAGAGGCACTATTGAGTGGACTGTGATGATGGTGATAGTGATAGTGATTTGATACGAAATTTAGAATAGTGAGTAGAATTGGCAGTAATTGGAAAATTTTTGATTGGTTGGAATTTGGAGAGCAAAATTGGTAGTGGAACGTCCCCAATGTGGTGGGATGGCAACTTTGTCATCCCTCACAGCGGGGGCAAAGGAGCACTAGATTTATGGGGTTTGGCAGTGAAAACTAGCCCGGGAGGGTTAGGATATAATGATAGGGATCTAGAAAAGATGACAATAGGTAACGTTAAGATTAGTTAGTGACAATGATACCTGTAGTGGGGACGCAGGTAGATTAGTGTGGATGATAATGACGTGGTATGTGCTTAGTTTAAAGGGAAGACGGGGAGCACTAAGTTAGCGGGGCACCAGGTAGATTAGATGATGCCGTGTGTATGGTGAACAGATGTGATTGCACAGGTGTGCAACTGGACAGGTGTATGGAGCAGTGTTTGAGTGAGAGAAGGTGATTGTGAGTTGTGCTGACCAAATGGTCCAGGAAGGAAGGAGGGTGCAGGTGGCACCAGGTATGATTGCACAGGTATGCAACTACAGGTGAATGGAGAACAGGTGTATGGAATAAATGGTCTGGAGTATATGGAGTATTGGAATGGATGGTCGTGGAGTAAGTATGATGGAAACTGTGGAGTGGAGTGGATGGTGCGGAGGTGTGAATGGGGGAAGAGTGGACCCCCATCACGAAGACCCGGGGCGGGTAGTGTAAGTGTTAGGTAGAGGGTATAGGTAAATTGTGGTTGGATATTGGCATCTGTGGTGCGGGTGAGAGAATTGTGTTTGGATGGGTGCATTAGTGTTGTGGAAATGGCTGGGCGTGTAGCCTGTTAGTGTGTGTAGTTGGTTTGGGCACTCCACCACTGTGAGGATGTCGGCCAGGTGAGGCCGCAGGTGGGCTCTGGGAGCCGGTAGTTGTTGTGGATGGGGCCCGAGGATCCGGAGGATGGACCCGGGTAGCCCAGTGCCAGAAGGCACCGTGGGGTGACAGAGCCAGGAGGGGCCTTCCCCAGTTAGATAGGTTAGGTAAGGAGCAGGTAAGCTCGGGTGGCAACTACAGTGGTGGAGGTGTGCAGGTGGGTAGACCTGCTGGGAGAGATACACGTCACAGCCCAGAAATTGTGCAAGGGCACCGGGAGATGAATCGGGGGAGTGAGACCCCAAATTGAGAAGCACCACAGTTTGGTCAATGGGAATTGGTTTTTAGAACCCATAGTGTAAGTTGGCCAATGGATTGGCAGGGAAAGACCCCGGGTAGTGTAAAGTGTGTTAATGTCATTTAGAGGACTAGGGCATTGCCCGTACTATATCTATATCTAAAATTATATCCCCCCCCTCTATTTACATGAAATGGTTTGGTCCAAAGCGAACGGCTTCCGGAGTTTGGTAAAGCAATCGCCATCGCGTGCACAAACGCGCAGGAAAGCGAATGAATCGCAAATTCGTTTTTATTAGTTTTAAAACTTTATTAAAACATAGTTTAACGGCAACATAGTTTTCCAACGTGAAATAAATGAATACGCTGTCAAATGTGCCATCCGAGGCAGAGTGTGTCCGCCACGTTCGGCACACGCGATCGTTCGCTGCTCTCTGATTGGTTGAATCGTTTTTTGGACATAGCTCGGTAAGTAATTGTCCGATTAATATGAAACCTTGAAAAGGCACATCCTCGGGTCCCCAGCAATATACCTGGCAAGTTAAAAGTATATCGGACCCGTGGTTGTCGAGAAACAGCGGTCACAGACAAACAAACAAACGTACAGACGTACAGACAGACAGACAGAGATTACTGGAATTATAGATAGATAGTTAGGATTGAAGTCTCCTCGCACCATCTGCATCCGCTCACCTGGGATGACGTACCTCCACACCATGCCAGGTTGTTTTAATTCTTTTATGATGCAAATGTTTTGGAATGTGAGACGCATCATGACGTGGGTGTGACATTGTGCTTTGTTGTTCCATCTCTTCCTCCTTATGAGGATTGATGATGAATTGGGTGATGGCAAATTTTGGATAGAGGGATTGTGGAGACGAATTTGGTATAGGGGAAATATGGGGAAGACGTGACAGTAGCGACGAATTTGTAAATGTGTAGATTTTTGTACATATGGGGTAAGGGCAAGGGTAGTGTAGGTGACAGGGGGGGTGACGTACGGTAGGGACGAGCTTTCTCACTTCGCTCTCCGTACGCATTTCGCCTTGCATTGCCTTATTGATGTGTACCCTTGTGACCTTACCCCTCGCTCATCTGTCTTCCCCCCTTTGTCTCCCACATGAGGACCTGAGCGCCACTGGGCGCCGAGGGGAGCGTGCGTGAGTCGGCCATTGTGTGCCCGGAACTCCCAGAACCAGCTGTCTGCATCGATGCACCACATTATGGACCACATGTCTGTGGCCGAGCACCACTGATGGACCCCATGGGTTGGGGCATGGCCCCTCTGCTGGAACCGGCCATGAAGGCCCGAAATCTTGCTGGTGGACCTTGGCCACAGGGCACTGATGCCCCACAGGTGAACCACACTAGTCGGCCCCTTGTGGGCCATAAATAAAATAAACATGGACACGTTGGGTGCATTTTATTTTATTTATGGCCCACAGGGGGCCGACTAGTGTGGTTCACCTGTGGGGCATCGGTGCCCTGTGGCCAAGGTCCGCCAGCAAGATTTCGGGCCTTCATGGCCGGTTCCAGTAGAGGGGCCATGCCCCAACCCATGGGGTCCATCAGTGGTGCTCGGCCACAGACATGTGGTCCATAATGTGGTGCATCGATGCAGACAGCTGGTTCTGGGAGTTCCGGGCGCACAATGGCCGACTCACGCACGCTCCCCTCGTTGACGAGGTGGGGACCCGCCTTTCTTCCCCGATCCTGCCTCGTGGCCAATGGCGGCAATTGTTGGTTGGCAATGCGAATAGCAATTGACGAAAGGGGAAATGGAGGTTTTTGGGAATGGGAATTAAGGGAATCTATCTCTTTCACTTGGTGCAATGGAGTGTCATTCTAATGGAAGACAAGGCCTTACCCTAAAACACATAATAAGGATATAAACTACTGAACAAGGGTATTATAGTGTCCTTCAATGGATGCTTTATGGAATTAACTACCGGGATGCCCTTTTTACCTTTACACAACTCTGGAGGCAGGAGGGGCCATATTCAAGCAATATTGCACAATCAAAAAAATACAATCCTCATATCCGCAACAATAATATCCATCTATTGTTACCGTTTTGTGAATAAAGATAACGCCCCTCGTAGGTAGATGCACCACAACATGTAGCCTTGCTTTAGTTCAGTTATTTCTTAGTAAATGTAAGCGTAGTCTCCTTTCCTGTGTTAGTTTTGCGTTGAGCAGACCAGTAAGTGTAGGCCTCGATTAGGCTGGAATGCCACGTGTTCGGCCTGGAACATGTCTGGCAAGGCCGAAGGGAAGAGCTGCAGGAGGGAGTGGCCAGTAAGCCGTGAGCAGCCAATCGGAGCCCAAGGGGAGCGGCTCACAACGGCAGCGGGAGGAGGGGCTTGGAATATTCGGGCAAGGCTGGGGAAGGGCTATATAAAACCCTGCCCCAAGCCCCCCGCGTCAGTCAGACACGGTGAGAAGCAGAACGAGTCGGAGATCAAAGAGACATTGTAGCCACGAGTGGATTGAGTTGCTTGTTAAAGCCTCCGTACACGAACTCTCCCTGTGCCCTGCGCTCGGCTGCTGCCTGTATTAAATGCGCTGTGTGAAGACGACCCATTCCGGGCCACAGATGCGCGGTCTCCTTGCCTGCACTCCCAGCACACGTGCCGTGAACAACCGAGGGCCACGCCGGGCGAGCTGTCCAGAGTGGACGGTGCCAGGACGCGTTTGGGTGCATGAACTTGTTCTTCCTCCTTTTTCCTGCGTGGTTGAGTGGGCCCTTTGTCTGGGATAAGTTAAAACTGTTAAGCATCTGCTCTGTGTTTCTTCACCCTGTACATTGTAAATAAACCTGTTCTTCCTTCTATTTGATCGTCCCCGTCAGTTCCATCTATTGGCCTAACATCGCACGAATAAAACCGCTCGAATTGGGTTCAATAAAAGTAACGGCACGAGTCACGTGATACGCAAACCGCTCGGCGTACTCGATTAGCGTGGCTTGTGCGAGGTCCGGTCCCCATTTTCGTGGCAGCGTGAGTACCAAAGGTACATGAGGAGTCGACCCGATACCCTTTCCCGCGCTCGCTACGGGAGTGGTGACTCAGCCTCGTGGACACGAAGACCCGCGGGGGAAAAGGTGTTACCCTCCCCTCTGTACGTTGACGGCCTTCGGGAGATCCACAACAAATTGGTGTCTGGGAGTGGGATAATTGGACCTAGAGTGCGCTTCATGCACTCGAAATTACGAGCGAACGAAATTTAGTTTTAAAAGCCAAATTAAATTCGTACGATGGCTGGCCAAGGCGGTCAAATGGCGGTGGGAGTAATGGAGGATGAAGTAGAAGAGGAATTAATGGCCCAGGACCAGCAGGAAGGGTTGGTAGAAGAAGAGGAAATTGAAGAGGGTGCGGCAGTTGGCGAAGAAAATGGCGGCGCCTCGCACGTGGCGGCGGAAGCCGGGCCCGCTGTGCAAGCCGGGTTTAGCATCGAACTACTCTTAGCATAAATATAGGCATCCATGAAAATGGAGGGGGGTCGATTGGCTAATCAAATAGATGCCCAAAAGGACGATATGAAGGCTCAGGGTGAGCAATTGGGAAAGCAAATGAAAGAAATGAGGGACGAATCCAGGTGTAACATGGAAAAATTGAGGGAGGAATCCAGGTGCGATATGCAGAAGATGGGGGCAGAGTCGAGAAGGGACATGAAAAAAGCAGGGGAGGACATTGGGCGTAGGTTGAACGGGAAGGTCCCGGTGGTACGCGACGAGGTGACACGGTGTGGAGAACGCATGGGGAGCGAGCTTCAGCGAAGGACAGCCAAGGTGACTGGGGCTTCCATGAAAATGAAAATGGGAGCAAGCTTGAGCGAAGGACAGCCAAGTTGACTGGGGCTATGGAGGTAGCGACATGCCGACACGGGGTGTAGAGGAGCCCATGATCGTCGCATTGGAAAATAAAATTTGGGGGGCACCGGCGAAGGCCGAGTTGGAAAAGAAAATTTTAGGGGCGCCAACGTTCATCGTGGTAGAAAAAGAAACAATTGGGGCTGAAGAGACGAGAGAGAAAGTGAATAAATCACGGGAGAAGGAAATGGAACACACGCAAAGTTCGTGTTTGCACCGTGATGCTGTGCTTGCTGACTCAATAAAAAGTTTGCAGGTGCTGGGACTGCTGGCGGAGAAAAAGGTCCCCGAGGTGAGTGAAAATGGCGCGAATGTGTTTGGCGCGAACGGGTGCTCGGCGTGCTTGGGAGAGAGGCGAGACCCGGGCGTTCACGATGGGTCCATTGTACGGTGTACGAGGGAGAGTGGTACAAGTGCGAGGAGCGAGAGTGTGTTACGGAGTACGAGAGTGAGAGCACACCGGAGTGTGTGTGGGAAAAGTGTGCGATGGCCGAGTGTGAGAAAGAAAAGTGTGCACCGGAGTGTGCGATGGCCGAGTGTGTGGAGCGAGAGTGTGTTACGGAGTGTGAGCGAGAGTGCACACCTGAGTGTGTGGAGGAGTGCACACCGGAGTGTGTGGAGGAGTGTGCACCAGAGTGTGTGGAGGAGTGTGCACCAGAGTGTGTGGAGGAGTGCACAACGGTGTGTGCGGGAAACGAGTGTGCACCGGAGTGTACAACGGAGTGTGTGAGAGACGAGTGTGCACCGGATTGTGCGACACCAGAGTGTGTGAAAGGCGCGTGTGCCCCTGGGTGGTGTGCACCAGAGTATGCAATAGCGGAGTGCATGAAAGAAGCGTGTGCACCGGAGTGTGCGATAGCGAAGAGTGTTGGAGGCGCGTGGGCGCCTGTGTGTGCGAGTTTGGAGTGGGTCGCGCATGGTGAGGACGTGGCTCATGCATTGACACCGACCGCGGTAGCACGTAGTGGGACTGGTAGCGTACGCGAGCCCCCGGTGAGTTGTGTGCTGCAGGGGCCAGAGGGGATCGGTGCCGCGTCGGTCTCACGAGGACCGGCGTGCACGATTCGTGCCTCCAGCCCCGCACTGTATGGTTGATGCCGTATGGCGGCAAGGGCGATCGGCCGGGTTCAAGGGGAGGTAGAAGTTTTCGGAGCCACGCACCAGGTGCGGTGCTTTGACCGTCGCCGGTTGGGTCACCGTGCGTGGGACCGCGAGGCCCCGCACAGGGATGGAGCCTGGCACCTGGGCCCATCAATCCCTCCCCCCTTGGATCAAAAATGCCATACGGACACCCTATACAGGCGACCAACCACCCGCATGGATCGCTCGGCCCATCGAGGCCGTGCCGTGACAAGATACATCCACATTTAGAGGCTCGTAGTTTAGAGGACTGGGGGCAGTAGTGTACCCCACGTGGGGGGGGGGGGGGTTAGTGTAACCATTCCCCCCATGGGGGGGGGCCCATGAGCATTACTTTAGGGGGATGGCAGTGTTAGGCCCATGGAGGAGCCAGCAATGGTTGCCGCCATGGGGCACCGAAGCTAGCCGAGGGAGGGCTAGGATAATGGTAGGGAATTAGAAGACAGTAGAGACATGAGATTTAAGTCGTGCCACCTGAACTGTAGAGGGGACGTAGCGCATTTAGGTGGTTGTTAAAGGAAAGGGAGTGCTTAGTTTAAAGGGATGACGGGGAAGCACGAGAGTAGGGGAAAATAGGTAGGTAGATGATGCTGTGTGTTTGAGGAATTGTGTTGTAGTGTGGATGGAATTGTGTTGAGGTGTGTGAGAAAAATGGTGTGCAAGATATTTGGTGTGGAATGCTTGGTGTGGAATGCATGGTGCGAAGGACTGAATGGGGATAGAAGTGGAACCCATTCACGAAAGCCCGGGGAGTAGTGTAAAGCCAGGTAGAGGGCATAGGTAAATTTGCATGGATATTGACACCTGTGGTGCGGGTAGTAGCAAGAAGTGCTTTGTAGGGTGCATGAGACTGTGGAATGGCTGGGCGTGTGGCTTAATTGGTACGTGTAGTTACTGAGGCACTCCGTCACTGGTAGTTTGTCGGCCAGTTGAGGCCGCAGGTAGGCTGTGGGAGCCGGTTAGGTTAGTTGTGAGTGGGGCCCGAGGATCCCCGGAGAGGACCCGGGTTGCCCGATGCCAAGGTGGGCATAGAGGGGGTAAGTGCCAGGGAGGGCCTTCCCCAGTTAGAGTAGTTGTCAGAAGCAGGCAAGCTCGGGAGGCGGATTCAGTGGCGGAGGTGCGCAGGTAGGTGGACCTGCTGGTGGAGACACACGACCCAGCCCCGAAATCAAGATGGCGGAACCCGTGACGATGAGGATCATGGGAGTTCATAACTGTTTTTGCTATAAATGCATTATAAGTGTCTTTCGTATCACAGTCATCTCACAAGGATCATCGGAATATTCTCAAGTAACAACTTTAAAAAAAACCGGAAAACATTTGTTCAACCAATCAACTTGGTGCACCGATAATTCACGGAAGTCGCCAACCGGCACATAACCGAGAATCATCGAGAATTCACAGAAGAATAGTAATGAACGGCGAAGGTCTGGTTACATCGACATCTACTTTACATTAATAAAGTCATGGGACAAGCACGATGGCTGAGCCGTCTGGCCTAAGTTTGAATCCCTACCCAGCTATAAACTGTCATCTCTGTGTTTCATAGGTGTAACTGTGTAAGGTATCTCGACCGATTACGATCGACTGTTGCACACGTTTATTGACTCTGCAGATACAGGCCCGATTCACCCCAGCGCCATCTGAGCTGAGCAGTAACTCCCGGAAACGGAAATAAACCCGCGGTCACCATGTCCGGATAAAACCGGGAATATTTGCAGCTTCATACATGACATCCTCCCCTTTAAGTCCAAAATTACCCAGAGCAATACGTGCTGGATTTTCAAAATTGACATTCCAAAAGCAACATTTCCAAAAACATGTGAAAATGTGTGCAAACGATTATGAAAATAATGCAAATACGTGAAAATAGAACATGTGTCAACGTGAAAATAGAACGTGTGTCAACGTGAAAATAGAACATGTGTCAACGTGAAAATAGAACATGTGTCAACGTGAAAAGAGAACATGTGTCAACGAGAAAATAGAACATGTGTCAACGTGAAAATAGAACATGTGTCAACGTGAAAATAGAACGTGTGTCAACGTGAAAATAGAACGTGTGTCAACGTGAAAATAGAACGTGTGTCAACGTGAAAATAGAACATGTGTCAACGTGAAAATAGAACGTGTGTCAACGTGAAAATAGAACGTGTGTCAACGTGAAAATAGAACGTGTGTCAACGTGAAAATGGAACATGTGTCAACGTGAAAATCTAACATGTGTCAACGTGAAAATAGAACATGTGTCAACGTGAAAATAGAACGTGTGTCAACGTGAAAATAGAACGTGTGTCAACGTGAAAATAGAACGTGTGTCAACGTGAAAATAGAACGTGTGTCAACGTGAAAATAGAAAATGTGTCAACGTGAAAATAGAACATGTATCATTGTATCAATGTGAAAATAGAACGTGTGTCAACGTGAAAATAGAACACGTGTCAACATGAAAATAGAACATGTGTCAACGTGAAAATAGAACATGTGTCAACGTGAAAATAGAAGGTGTGTCAACGTGAAAACAGAACGTGTGTCAACGTGAAAATAGAACGTGTGTCAACGTGAAAATAGAACGTGTGTCAACGTGAAAATAGAACGTGTGTCAACGTGAAAATAGAACGTGTGTCAACGTGAAAATAGAACGTGTGTCAACGTGAAAATAGAACGTGTGTCAACGTGAAAATAGAACGTGTGTCAACGTGAAAATAGAACGTGTGTCAACGTGAAAATAGAACGTGTGTCAACGTGAAAATAGAACATGTGTCGTGAAAATAGAACATGTGTCAACGTGAAAATAGAACATGTGTCGACGTGAAAATAGAACGTGTGTCAATGTGAAAATAGAACGTGTGTCAACGTGAAAATAGAACATGTGTCAACGTGAAAATCGAACGTGTGTCAACGTGAAAATAGAACGTGTGTCAACGTGAAAATAGAACGTGTGTCAACGTGAAAATAGAACATGTATCAACGTGAAAATAGAACATGTGTCAACGTGAAAAGAGCATGTGTCAACGTGAAAATAGAACATGTGTCAACGTGAAAATAGAACGTGTGTCAACGTGAAAATAGAACGTGTGTCAACGTGAAAATATAACATGTATCAACGTGAAAATAGAACATGTGTCAACGTGAAAAGAGCATGTGTCAACGTGAAAATAGAACATGTGTCAACGTGAAAATAGAACCTGTGTCAACGTGAAAATAGAACATGTGTCAACGTGAAAATAGAACATGTATCAATGTGAAAATAGAACATGTGTCAACGTGAAAATACAACATGGGTCAACGTGAAAATAGAACATGTATCAATGTGAAAATAGAACATGTGTCAACGTGAAAATAGAACATGTGTCAATGTGAAAATAGAACATGTGTCAACGTGAAAATAGAACATGTGTCAACGTGAAAATAGAACGTGTGTCAACGTGAAAATAGAACGTGTGTCAATGTGAAAATAGAACGTGTGTCAACGTGAAAATAGAACATGCGTCAACGTGAAAATAGAACGTGTGTCAACGTGAAAATAGAACGTGTGTCAACGTGAAAATAGAACGTGTGTCAACGTGAAAATAGAACGTGTGTCAACGTGAAAATAGAACGTGTGTCAACGTGAAAATCGAACATGTGTCAACGTGAAAATCGAACATGTGTCAACGTGAAAATAGAACATGTGTCAACGTGAAAATAGAACGTGTGTCAACGTGAAAATAGAACGTGTGTCAACGTGAAAATAGAACGTGTGTCAACGTGAAAATAGAACGTGTGTCAACGTGAAAATAGAAAATGTGTCAACGTGAAAATAGAACATGTGTCAACGTGAAAATAGAACATGTATCATTGTATCAATGTGAAAATAGAACGTGTGTCAACGTGAAAATAGAACATGTGTCAACATGAAAATAGAACATGTGTCAACGTGAAAATAGAACATGTGTCAACGTGAAAATAGAAGGTGTGTCAACGTGAAAACAGAACGTGTCAACGTGAAAATAGAACGTGTGTCAACGTGAAAATAGAACGTGTGTCAACGTGAAAATAGAACGTGTGTCAACGTGAAAATAGAACGTGTGTCAACGTGAAAATAGAACGTGTGTCAACGTGAAAATAGAACGTGTGTCAACGTGAAAATAGAACGTGTGTCAACGTGAAAATAGAACGTGTGTCAACGTGAAAATAGAACATGTGTCAACGTGAAAATAGAACATGTGTCAACGTGAAAATAGAACATGTGTCTACATGAAAATAGAACGTGTGTCAACATGAAAATAGAACATGTTTCAACGTGAAAATAGAACATGTATCAACGTGAAAATAGAACATGTGTTAACGTGAAACTAGAACATGTGGCAACGTGAAAATAGAACGTGTGTCAACGTGAAAATAGAACATGTGTCAACGTGAAAATACAGCATGTGTCAACGTGAAAATAGAACATGTGTCAACGTGAAAATAGAACATGTGTCAACGTGAAAATAGAACATGTGTCAACGTGAAAATAGAACATGTGTCAACGTGAAAATAGAACATGTGTCAACGTGAAAATAGAACATGTGTCAACGTGAAAATAGAACATGTGTCAATATGAAAATAGAACGTGTGTCAACGTGAAAATAGAACATGTGTCAACGTGAAAATAGAACATGTGTCAACGTGAAAATAGAACATGTATCAATGTGAAAATAGAACATGTGTCAACGTGAAAATACAACATGGGTCAACGTGAAAATAGAACATGTATCAATGTGAAAATAGAACATGTGTCAACGTGAAAATAGAACATGTGTCAATGTGAAAATAGAACATGTGTCAACGTGAAAATAGAACATGTGTCAACGTGAAAATAGAACGTGTGTCAACGTGAAAATATAACGTGTGTCAATGTGAAAATAGAACGTGTGTCAACGTGAAAATAGAACATGTGTCAACGTGAAAATCGAACGTGTGTCAACGTGAAAATAGAACGTGTGTCAACGTGAAAATAGAACATGTGTCAACGTGAAAATAGAACATGTGTCAACGTGAAAATAGAACATGTGTCAACGTGAAAATAGAACATGTGTCAACGTGAAAATAGAACATGTGTCAACGTGAAAATAGAACATGTGTCAACGTGAAAATAGAACATGTGTCAACGTGAAAATAGAACGTGTGTCAACGTGAAAATAGAACATGTGTCAACATGAAAATAGAACATGTGTCAACGTGAAAATAGAACGTGTGTCAACGTGAAAATAGAACGTGTGTCAACGTGAAAATAGAACGTGTGTCAACGTGAAAATAGAACATTTATCAACGTGAAAATAGAACATGTGTCAACGTGAAAAGAGCATGTGTCAACGTGAAAATAGAACATGTGTCAACGTGAAAATAGAACATGTGTCAACGTGAAAATAGAACATGTGTCAACGTGAAAATAGAAAATTTGTCAACGTGAAAAAACATCTTCAAAGATTCAAACGGTCGGGTGCTTTTCTCTCGTGCATTGAGTGTCTAGTCAGGTTCACTATGTTTTTTCGTTCAAAATTTTTGGAGATTAGCAAAACTATACATTTTTGGAATATTCAGAACATGAGGAATCCAAAAATTAATGTTGGCATTTGCGTAGACACCTTTGCGAAAATGACACTCAGGACAGTGATGAAGATCTGTAAAAGCATATTCCTGAACGGTATAGTATAGACCTCGTAGATCCTGTGTATAGGACTTATAGTTCAATCTGATACTAACAAGGCTGCTTTCTTGCTTTCTAAACCCATACCTATAACTTCAAAGGACTTGTAATATCATGTATTATGTAATACAGTTATAGTGGGTGGGGGTAATATGGACCCCAGGGGAATATGTACCCCACTGAATGTCCCATGATGCACTGCATCAAGCCTCGTTTCCATATCATGGGATAAACAAGTATGGCCGACCAGCAAGTAAACAACTGCAGTTGATTCAAACTCTTTAATGACGGTAAGTGCAAACTTCCAAAAGTTTTCATCTCAAATTTTACAATTCATAAGCATGCAGTACTGTGTATTTACATGTAGTCACTAGCTTGTTTGATGAGTGGTGTCCCTGGCTGAGTACACGTGAGAGCTGTCTACAGCACCACTGTGTGTAGAAAACTCCATCCCAGCCCATATGTACTGGGCATGCTGACATGATCGAGAGGCATGGTGTGGGGAATATGGACCCTTTGGTAGTTTCTAATATGGACCCATGTCCATATTCCCCACGGTCGATGTCCATATTCCCCACACAGGAAGCTAATAGAATATGTCCACAAAACAGCATGTTCACTGTCAAAATTTGAATCAAATAAATTTTTCTGCACCGAAATATGTGACTAAGCAAAACTAGGCATGGTCCAAGTAGCCATCAAGTATCGGCTGTTTGTTAACAGCTGATAACATGTACACTTGATTCTGTATAAAAATCCGACAGTGACGATGCACTGTCGGAGATTTAACTCGCCCAGAAAAAGCGTTATCAACACAATTTCAACGTAATTCCACTATAAACAAATCTGTCCTTTATTGTTATGCCTAATTATTTTGAATAAAATTTGTAATTGGTCACTGTAGGAGCAGGTAGAGGCAAGTAAAGGCTGTGTTTTTCTGTGTATGTGAAGGTGTATGATATCGGCTGTTGATAAACAGCCGATACTTGACAGCGAGGTCCAAGGTGTTTTTGTGGTCTGACAAGACTAAGAAGATGTGTTGTGATTTGGCTTTCAGATGGATCCAATGCAGTGAATGCTAGCAATGGGCCCACGAAAACGAAACTGACTATGAGGGTATAGATGCTTACGTCTGTGACGAGTGTCGCTAAGGTTGTTGTTCACTGAAAAATCGGAAAGTAACATTTGGCCCAGGGAACATTTGTCGAAAAGAAACTGGACTTACCACATTGAGGTAATATGGACCCGAGGTCCATATTACCCCAATGGGGGGGGGGGGGGGGGGGGGTCCATATTCTCCACGTTGTTTGGAATATGGACACTGATGGCATATTTTTATTTGTCCCCTCAATCATATGTCTGATTTTATTCAACCCAAATTGCATGGGGATGTAGTCTGTCTGGTTGTCTAAATAAACCATTATTTGGAAATTTTCCTTGTCTATTTGTATAGCCTCTATCGGGACTTTGGCTTAGGGGGTCCATATTACCCTTCCCTATATCACAAATATAAAGACGATTGTTGCTTTTCTATAATCATGAGCACTATTTTGAGGCCTTTATTGGATTCCTTGACCCAGAAAACATAGGATTAGCACATTTAATTAAGTTTCTAGGTTAGACTAGAAGCCGAGATAGCACAAAATATGTATTTTATGGTGGCCATTTTGAAAATCCAAAATGGCGGCCATGCAGGTGTCTGTGCAAATGCCAACATTGATTTTAGGATTCTCCATGCTCTGGTGATTCCAAAAATGTACAGGTTTGCTAATCTCCCAAAATTTTGAACGAAATTACATTTGTTAACATAGTGAACCTGACTAGTCGCGGTGGACCAGTTGATACAGAGTCCGAGGTGATTGCTTTGGTCTCCACGAAGGGTGTAGCGTTCGCAGAGGTTTTCGGGGCATCCAAGCCGGCTGGAGCGGCCACGACGATCTCCGGCAGTGGCGGGTCGAACTGTTGTTCTGACTGTGACGATGCTGCAGGCTCTATCGACTGACAGTTACGGTAGGTTATGTGGTCCTGATGTCGACGAATTTCGCGGCCGTCCTGCAGGCGAATCACGCAGGACAGTGGACCTGGCTTCTCGTGATGTCCCCCGGTAGCCACGTCGCACCTGCACCAAAATTTCGGGCAAACACTGGATCTCCGATGTTGATAAGCAACTGTTGGATGACTTATCGTGGACCAACTTTTGATTAAGCTGGCCCTGATAACCATTTGATGATATGTCCAATTTGAGATTGTCAAGTGTCGATTTCAGGTGTCGTTTCATCAATAACTCAGACGAAGATGCACCGGTTGTTGATTGTGGCGTGATGCTGTATTTGAACAGGAGAGGAGACAGCTTTGTTTCCAGGTTTCCCTCCTGAAGTTTCTGCAATCCGGATTTGATGATTCCCACGGATCGTTCGGCCAAGCCATTTGAAGCCAGGTGATGTGGGCTGACAAACTTATAGTCAGGTTCACTATGTTAACAAATATAATTTCTTTCAAAATTTTGGGATTAGCAAACCTGTACATTTTTGGAATCTTCAGAGCATGGAGAATCTGAAAATCAATGTTGGCATTTGCACAGACACCTGCATGGCCGCCATTTTGGATTTTGAAAATGGCCGCCATAAAATACATATTTTGCGCGATCTCGGCTTATAGTCAACCTAGAAACTTAATTAAATACGCTAATCCTATGTTTTCTGGGTCAAGGAATCCAATAATGGCCTCAAAATAGTGCTCAGGATTATAGAAAAGCAACAAACAAAGGTAATTGAAAACCATTGTCTTTATATTTGTGATATAACTGTATTACATAATACATGATATTGCAAGTCCTTCGAAGTTATAGGTTGTTATAGGAAGTTATAGGTAGTATCAGATTGAACTATAAGTCCTATACACAGGATCTACGAGGTCTATATCGTTCAGGAATATGCTTTTACAGATCTTCAACACTGTCCTGAGTGTCATTTTCGCAAAGGTGTCTACGCAAATGTAAACATTAATTTTTGGATTCCTCATGCTCTGAATATTCCAAAAATGTATAGTTTTGCTAATCTACCAAAATTTTGAACGAAAAAACATTGTGAACCTGACTATTATGTTTGATGCCGTTCCGACGTGTGAACTCGGCGAACTTGGAACTGGAAAAACACGTACTGTTATCACTAACGATCATCCTGGGCAGACCATGAGTGGCGAAACAGCGTCTGAGTTTTTCGATGACAATGGCTGACCTAGTACCACGCTTTACATAGGCATCGATCCATTTTGTGTGCGTGTCCGTGATGATTAGAATCATGCTGCCGTTAATAGGCCCGGCATAATCGAGATGCAGGCGATGCCACGGTTCGCTGGGCCATTCCCAGGGATGCAGTGGTGCTTTCACAGATGCATTCCGGGTGCTCTGGCAGGGGTAACAATGTCAAACATGATGTTCGATATCAGCATCAAAATTCGGCCACCACACATAGAGTCACGTGAAAAAGTAAGGACACCCCATGTAAAGTTTTGACTTTTTCAACATATTCCAACATACAGCTGTTTGATCTTCATTTCAACAATATTGATAGATAAAGGTGATATAATACATCAAATATCATGAAACATTTACATTTTGTAGTCCATTGTATAATTTAAATAAACATAAATGCAAATTTCGCATGTGGAAAAAGTAAGAACACCCCTACATTTATCACTACTTCAAATACCTAAAATTAAAGTCAGGTGCACCAGCTCAGGTGCAAATGATTAGAACATCGTTAGAGAGTATCTTGGAGGAACCTGTCTTATTTAAACCTCAGACATTTCGTTTGATTTGCTCTTTGTTGAAGTGTGCGGCGTCACCATGCCTAGATCAAAAGAGCTCTCTGAGGCCTTCAGAAAGAAGGATATAGATGCCTACGAGTCTGGGAGGGGATTTAAAAAGATCTCCAAACAATTTGAAATTAATAATTCGACTGTCTGGAAGATCATCTACAAGTGGTGAAGATTCCAAACAACTGCCAACTTGTTCAAGCCAGGCCGCCCCAGCAAGTTCAGCCCGAGAGCAGACCGCAAGATGCTGAAAGAAGTCTCTAAGAACCCCAGAATATCATCATGGGACCTACAGGTAGCTCTTGCCACTGTTGATGTCAAAGTACACGAGTCTACCATTAGAAAGAGGCTGCACAAATTTGATCTACCTGGTGGTGTTGGTGTTGGGCTAGCGGCTAGGGTGCCAGCTTAGGATCCCAGGATCCTGGGTTCGAATCCCGGTCGATCGCTGAATTAACGCCAGGGGGTTGACTCAGCCCTTTCATCCTTCCGAGGTCGGCTAATTGAGTACCAGTTCACTGGTAATTCCCTGCTTGTCGTAAAAAGGCGACAAAAAAGGTTGGCGGCAGGAAGGGCATCCGGCCGTAAAACATTGCTTCAAAAAGGGGACCAAAAAAACAACAACAACCACGGTCCCCGAAAAAGGCCAACCCCCGCTTTGCGGGGAAAAATGGCCTCTAAATGTGGTTTTTTTAAATTTATATATGGGAGGTGTGCCAGGAGGAAACCTTTGCTGTCCAGAAAGAACATCAGGGCAAGACTAAAGTTTGCCAATGAACACCAAGGCAAAGATGAGCACTTCTGGAACAATGTGCTCTGGACAGATGAGTCAAAGGTAGAGCTATTTGGCCACAGTACCAGAAGACATGTTTGGCGAAAACCAAAGACAGCATTTGAGCACAAGAACCTGATGCCAACTGTAAAGCATGGTGGTGGAAATATTATGGTTTGGGGCAGCTTTGCTGCATCAGGGCATGGGCATCTCACCATCATAGAATCCACTATGAATTCTTCATTGTACCAGAGGGTGCTTGAGGATAATGTGAGGCCATCTGTTGGAAAGTTGAAGCTCAACCGAAGGTGGACCTTGCAACATGACAATGACCCTCAACATACCACTAAATCCACCAAGGAATGGCTGAAAATAAAGAAATGAAGGCTTCTGGAATGGCCAAGTCAAAGCCAGGATCGAAATCCCATCGAGATGTTGTGGGGGGATTTGAAACGAGCTGTGCATGCAAGAAACCCCTCAAACATCGCACAGCTGAAAGAATTCTGCATGGAGGTGTGGGCAAAAATTTCTCCCAGTCGATGTCAGAGACTGGTAGACAGTTATAAGAAACGCCTACTTGAGGTTGTTTCTGCCAAAGGGGGCAATACCACTGATTAGAGCCAAGGGTGTACTTACTTTTTCCACATGCGAAATTTGCATTTATGTTTATTTAAATTATACAATGGACTACAAAATGTAAATGTTTCATGATATTTGTTATATTACATCACCTTTATCTATCAATATTGTTGAAATGAAGATCAAATAGCTGTATGTTGAAATATGTTGAAAAAGTCAAAACTTCACATGGGGTGTACTTACTTTTTCATGTGACTGTACACTTTCTAGCAAGTGACTTCATCTTCACAATCCTGGGGTGGCAGTCATGGATTTCATCCATGACCCTGGAACGCAGATTTGCCGGGATCACGACACGACATCCCCAGAGTGGGCAACCATTTTCCACGCTGAGTTCGTTTTTACGTGCTTTAAAAGCCAAAAAAGCTGCGTCACTCTCAGGTAGCGAATGCCATCAAAGCTGCACAGCCTGGACAGTTCTGGACAGAACGGGGTCTCGTCGAGTATGGGTGCGGATCTGGCCGGCGTCGACAGCACACTCTTCCAGATGATCCATCAGTGCGATAATGGATCCTGGTGTAGGCGAATCATCAACGGATTCTGGAAGGGGCAACCGACTCATGGCATCTGCATTTGTGATAGACGAACCAGGCTTATAACATATGGTGTAGTCATAAGCAGCGAGAAACAGGGACCATCGGATGATCCTGTGCGGTAGTGTGTCAGTCGTCGCATTAGTTGGACCAAACAGTCTGATCAGCGGCTTCTGATCAGTGTGAATCATGAAATGATGTCCAAGAAGGTACTGCCGAAATTTGCTGACGCTGAAAACGATTCCCAATCATTCCTTGTCAAGTTTGGAATAGTTCTTCTCTGCCGGGGACAACGTTCTGGAAGCAAATGCAACAGGTCTTTCCGTACCATCAGGCATCACGTGTGATAATACACTCCCCACTCCATACCGACAGGCATCGCATGTCAGCACAAGATCCTTCTCTGGATCAAAATGAACAAGAACATTGGACGATTTGAGCAGATACTTGGAGGTCTGGAATGCTGATTGTTCAGTGGACCCTCAGCTCCAGAAGACTCCTTTCCTCAAAAGACGATAAAGGGGGCCCAAAACGTCAGTCACATTCGGGATGTAACGACCATAGAACTGAAGCAAACCGAGGTATGACTTCAATTCGGTTACGTCTCGTGGAGCAGGAGCATCCTTGATAGCTCGGACTTTCTCATCTGTCGGGTGTAGACCCTCGGCATTAATCGTATGACCCAGGTACGTGACAGATGGCACCATAAATTTGCACTTGTCTCGACGCAAACGTAGGCCGGAGTCCGAAATTTTCTTCAGAACTCTATCCAGGTTTTGTAGATGTTCAGCATCCGTGCGACCAGTAACCAGAATATCATCCTGGTAACAAACGACGTTGCGTTCAGTGGCAAACAAACTGTCCATGACACATTGATAAATGCCAGGTGCAGATTTCACTCCAAAACTGAGTCGGTGGTACCTGTACAACCCACGATGCGTGTTGATGGTAAGATACTGTTTCGAATTCTCGTCCAAGCAGAGCTGTAGATAGGCGGATTTGAGATCGAGGTTAGTAAAAGTCTTGCCTCCCGTGAGACGAGCGTAGAGGTCTTTGATCCTCTGGATTGAATGTTTATCCAATGAAGAACACTTGTTCACGGTCATTTTATAATCTCCACATATGCGGATGGACTGGTCCGATTTTATGACCAGAATGATAGGCGCCGCCCATTCGGCATACTGAATTTGCTCGATGGTCCCAAGATTCTCAAAATGATCTAGTTCCTTGTCAATCCGCTCCCGCAGGGCAAAAGGGACTTGGCGAGCTCTGAAAAATATAGGATTGGCATCCCGGTCAACACTGAGTTTAGCCGTATGTCCTTTCAAGGATCCAAGCTTATCCTTGAAGACATCCGGTACGTATCCAGCACATTTTTGAGTGTGTATGCTGCGGTAGCAGAAACGTTGGCTGCTCGGAGTTGATGAATGCTTTTCCACTTCAGTTGAATTATGCTCAACCAGTTCCTGCCTCGTAAGGAAGGGCCCTTTCCAGGAATGACGATCAGGGGTAGGTGTTGCTCGCGGTTATCGTAGCCCACCGTGACGTCACATGTACCACAGGGAACAATCTTCTCACCTGTATAGGTGAAGAGTCCATAGGTTGTAGGTTTCAGGTGGAGTCGGTCAGCATCACTCCACAGGTTTGTGAAACCAGCATGGCTGGTGAGCGAGACAGCCGCACCAGTGTCGACCTCCATTTGCAATGGTTGATTATTGACGACAAGAGTGGCAAGAAAAGGGTCCTGCTTATCGCGAGAATCAATATGAAACAGGTCATATGATTCTGAGTTGTCAGAAACAGAGCTCACCTGGTCAAGCTCAGGTTGCTCCGAACCAATAATCCGATGAATCTTCTTGTCAGCATCTTTCTCTTTTCCCGATTTGCGAGTGATGCAAGCTGGAGAAATATGGCCAGTTTTCGAACAGAAATGGCAGGTGGCATCTTTGAACCGACACGTCTCCGAAGGGTGCTTTCCGTCGCACCAAAAACATTTGTTGTGGGCTTGAGACTGCACTGGCGTCTGACGAGGAGACTTGTTCCAACGTTTTGGGTGAACATGATCCAACCGATTCAGAGCAGGGCTGGTACCAGACGAGTGTGTGGCACCGATGCTTTTAGCGTTGCGTTCAGCACATTCCATGGAAATGGCGGTGTCTCTGGCATTTTGGAAAGTCAGTCTTCTCTCAGCAAGCAGGCGTCTCCAAGTGCGGTCATCGTACATGCCAACCACCAGCAAATCACGGAGCATGTCGTCAATCATGTCCCCAAACTCACACAGATGTGACAGTTTTTTGAGGTGTGCAATGAAATCTGCGATCGACTGACCTTGCTGCTGTCTGTACATGTAAAAATTAAACCGACACAATATGACTGAAGGAGACGGATTACAATGTTCGTCTTATGATTACAATTAAATGTTCCTTCAAAGCGGCCTTGAGCTCTGCATATGTGAGCTCCTGGATTGACCGAGGACGAATCAGGTTTTTAACGTGTGAACGTCTCTCCCCCGCAAACGGACAGGAGGCCGGCCTTCATCCGTGCTTCCGTCGCGATGCCGTTCACCTCGAAGTAGAAAGACAACCGCTCAGAATACATGTCAAAATGTCCCTCATAAGGGTCGATTTCATCGATATGGCTGAAAGAAGTCATGGTCCAGATGTTTATCCTCGTTGCCATGTCAGGTATCTCGACAGACTACGATCGATTGTTGCACACGTTTATTTCCTCGGCAGATACAGGCCCACTTCACCCCAGCGCCATCCGAGCGGAGCCGTAACTCCCGGAAACGGAAATAAACCCACGGTCATGGTGTCCGGATAAAACGGGGAATATTTGCACCTTCATACATGACAAGAGGTATGTCAGCAACCTGAGCACTGAGCTTGCTCTGCTGACTTGCATGCTGCGTCAGGATGTTCATTGGAGTTGGAGTTCAACGGAACAAGCAGCATTCAAACGAGACAAAGCTCGCCTAACTGCAGACACAGTACTCGCACATTACGAACCTTCACGTCCACTCATTCTGGCGTGTGACAGCTCGTCGTATGGTATCGGTGCTGTCTTGTCTCGGTTAATGAGTGACGGTGCTGTGTGTCCGGTGTGTTTTGCGTCATGTGCGCTGACAGCCGCAGAGCAGAACTTTACTCAGATTGAGCGTGAAGCACTGAGTTTGGTATGGGGAGTATTGGAATTTCGTCAGTACTTGATAGGTCGGCATTTTCTCCTACAAACTGATTATCAGCCACTTCAGTTCTTCTTTAATCCTCAGAAGGTCATTCCAGTCACTACCGCTGCTCAGCTACAGAGATGGTGTCTTGTCCTCAGTGCATACGACTATGAAATCAAATTTCCTGCTTCCGAACGGCACGCTAACTGTGATGGCCTGTCTCGATTGCCGTCTACAAAGGCCGGTGCCGATCCTGCGGATGAGGTCGAGGTGTTCATGTTGGAACAGGTTGAATCTGATCCGGTAATCGCTGTGGAAGTGGCTGCTGCCAGTCGTCATGATCATGTGCTGTCACATTTTGTGCACGTTGTTTTGTCAGGTTCTTGGCGCGAATTGCCCTCAACGTCAGAATATGCTCCATATGTGTCGCATGCATCTGAGCTGTCTTTAGCTCAAGGTGTTGTAATGTGGGGGCATGAGGGTGGTCATTCCTGCTGCTTTACATCAGCACTGTCTCAATGAATTGCATGAGGGTCATTTGGGTATGGTCAAAACAAAGAGCTTAGCCCAGAGTTTGTTGTGGTAGCCCGGGCTTGATGGGGACCTCGAGCAGATGGTAAAAGCATGTGATACGTGTCAAACTGATGCAGATATAATCCCTCACATGTGTCGTTGTTATGGCCGCCTGCTGATAGAACGTGGCAGCATACTTATGTAGATTTTGCAGGGCCAGTCATGGGCCGCATGTATCAGGATGTGATCGCCACTTACTCATAGTGTCCAGAAGTAGCTATACTGCAGTCGACCTCGTCAGAGACCACGTTGGAGTACCTGCGGAATATTTTTGTGAACAAGGGGTTCCAGAGATTTTAGTTTCGGATAATGGTTCGCAGTTTGTATCTGATGTGTTTGCTGTGTTCATGCGCGCTAATGGCACCTGAGGTCGGTGCCTTACCACCCAGCTACAAATGGCCAGGCTGAGTCATTTTTCAAAGTGTTGAAACATGCCTTGCGTAGAGGCCAAGTGGTTTGATCTGTGCAGACTAGGGTTGATGTGTTTTTGCATGCCTATCATAATTCAGTGCATTATACTACACAGGAAACGCCTGCATTCCTTCCGCATGTATGGCCGACAGTTGCGGTCATCCTGGATTTACTTTGACCTGGTGTACCTGAAGTTTATATGGCGACCAATGTTTGTTCATTCATGGTGGATCAGCCAGTTTTGGCACGGGACTATGTACACCGACAGAAATGGGTGCCGGCTGTTGTGGTCTGAATTTTCGGTCCGGCTAACTACCTTGTTCGTACTTCAGCCAGGATTACCTGGAAACGTCATGTGAATCAATTGTTGCCTCACGGGTCCAGTCATTCCCACACAAACAATTCCGTTCTGCCATGCGATGTGTCCTCATCCATTGAGGTGCCCGTGACCACGTTTCGGCCAGCTGCCGATCCATCTGTGGAGCCGGATGTTCCTCCAGTTTCTGTTGAGCCTAGTTTGGTGTCTGGTGGGGAGCCGTCATCTGTTTCCAATGCCTCACCGTCACCGGTCGTGTCCACGGATAGCGTTTCTTCTAGGCGCATTGTGCGACCAGCATATTTGAAAGACAATGTGACTTAAGGGGGGAGGAGTGTAGGGTCGTGAGCAGGGCCGAGTGAGGCCGCCATGAGCGGGGCCGAGTGAGGCCGCTGTGGGCAGGGCCGAGAGGCCGCCGTGAGCAGTGCCGAGTGAGGCCGCTCTGAGTGGGGCCGAGTGAGGCCTGTGTTGCCGTTGCCTGGAATAAAGATGGTGCTTGATCCTCTTTGCGTGTCCGCATCTTTTTAACAAAGACATTACAGAAACATTGTTTGGTAAAATTAGGCGAAATTGGGGAAGACAGACATGATTTCTATGACAAGATGTAAGTCCAGGGACCTCTTGTAATGGACCCAATTATTCCCACTTTCGTCCGGGGTCACTTGGGGAAAGCTCTTGACCCAAGTTCTTCAACAAACCGGCTGGTCAGGACTCATTACGTTTGATTGAAGGTGGCAGGAATTTTTTTAACTTGGCCAAGGGTGTAGTGATAAATCACTGCCAATTCATGAAAAACATCTCGGTATCTCTATTGTAAATCAACAAACAGTGCTAGCAGATATGTCCTCTGGCTGAACATTCTTCCGATGGACAGCACACGCAATGATGCCTCGCCCGGCATGCGAAACATCAAGGTGACAATTAATATCTGGGTTGAGATTTGAATCCAGGAGAGGCAGCTTAAAGTCAAGTGCAGACAGTTCTATGCTATCGCATCAGTCCAATGACAACGGGTTAAGCATGGTGTACAATTTGCTCAATATTCTAATTACGGTTCAGGAGCCAATTTTGGTTGCACCCAGAGATTATGTTATTGGCTAGACACACATTTTGATTTGGGATCACTGGATTTTTCACTCCCCAATCTATGCACCATAACACTCATCGATTTGTATGATAACACTTATCGATATGCACCATAACACTCATCGATATGCACCATAACACTCATCGATATGCACCATAACACTCATCGATATGCACCATAACATTCATCGATATGCACCATAACACTCATCGATATGCACCATAACACTCATCGATATTCACCATAACACTCATCGATATGCACCATAACACATCGATATGCACCACAACATTCATCGATATGCACCACAACATTCATCGATATGCACCATAACTCATCGATATGTACCATAACACTCATCGATATGCACCACATCATTAATCGATATGCATTATAAGTCATCGATATGTACCATAACACTCATCGATATGTACCATAACATTAATCGATATGCACCATAACATTCATCGACATGCACCATAACACTCATCGATATGCACCATAACACTCATCGATATGCATCATAACACTCATCGATATGTACCATAACATTAATCGATATGCACCATAACATTCATCGACATGCACCATAACACTCATCGATATGCACCATAACACTCATCGATATGCATCATAACACTCATCGATATGCACCATAACACTCATCGATATGCACCATAACACTCATCGATATGCACCACAACATTCATCGATATGCACCATAACTCATCGATATGTACCATAACACTCATCGATATGCACCACAACATTAATCGATATGCATTATAAGTCATCGATATGTACCATAACACTCATCGATATGTACCATAACATTAATCGACATGCACCATAACATTAATCGACATGCACCATAACATTCATCGACATGCACCATAACACTCATCGATATGCACCATAACACTCATCGATATGCACCATAACACTCATCGATATGCACCATAACACTCATCGATATGCACCATAACACTCATCGATATGCACCACAACATTCATCGATATGCACCATAACTCATCGATATGTACCATAACACTCATCGATATGCACCACAACATTAATCGATATGCACCATAACAGTCATCGATATGTACCATAACACTCATCGATATGTACCATAACATTAATCGATATGTACCATAACATTAATCGATATGCACCATAACATTCATCGACATGCACCATAACACTCATCAATATGCACCATAACAATCATCAATATGTACCATAACACTCATCGATATGCACCATAACACTCATCGACATGCACCATAACACTCATCGATATGCACCATAGCACTCATCGACATGCACCATAACACTCATCGATATGCACCATAACACTCATCGACATGCACCATAATACTCATTGATATGTTGGATACTGTATATTATGTGATAAGCACCATTAGGTCTCTTGTTGAAAAGCCAAAAATCCTGCAATGACCATGCAATGGTAGCATAATATCCCTCCCTTTAGCAAATTATAATCAGTTTTCATTATCACTGAAAGTTTTTAATGCACGTGTTAACTCGCTTGTTATGACGTTGTGGTGCCAGGGTTCGGTCCCATAGAGTGTAGTTTTTTTTCTGTCTACTCTTCCACTAGTGATGTACGATAAATACAATTCTCTCCAGAACAATAGATCGGTAAATGTAAAAACGTTTCATACCTTAGCCTTATTGAGCTAGTTGTATAACACGATAGGTTAAGAGCTTCCGATGTAGTTGTTGCTAAATGGCATATGAACGAAGAATGAATGATGAGCAAATAAAAAGTTCAAACCTCATTAATAATGACATTGTTACGAGAATGGCAAATTCCATTTAATGATATATGATTACCTTTCGATACCTGTTTGCTAAGCTGCACTTCTTATTACTTAACTGTTGCAATCAGTTGAAATAGGATAATCGATACATCTTTTCAATGCACTTAATTAAGTTCGTAATTTAGCATTATTATTTTGTACAACTATAAAAATTGCCAAAATATGAAGCTGAGCTCCTTCCATTCCATTGCATGGTTTAAGGTTTAAAATATTTGTGTGATTCAAGGTTAAGGCAGAGTCGTTTTCCCCTTTTGTGCAGGTGCCCCTGTCTTCTTTAGTTTGAGATCTAAATGTGAAACATCAAATGACAGTCACCAAAGAACTCGGCATCCCTCTTCACATCTGTCATTGGCTTTCTCCACATCAATCCCCCTTATCATGAAATCACTATGATAGTCAGTCAGCATCCCCGTGACGTCCATATTGTTTTGTGAATGTAATTGTGCGTAAACAGCATTCATCCTATCCAATGCCCATTCGTTTCAGAGATTTCCACTGAAGAATCTTACATTATCATTTTATGAAAAACATATGTAAACTTTTAATTATCTAAAAATTTAAGAGATGTTGGCCTTAAAGGATGTTTTGTCTTAATTCCCTAAAGAAGGAGGATACAAATATTTGCCTAGGTAGCGAGGTACCAATACTATGCATGGGTAGAAGATTTGTACCATAAATAACATCACAGCTAGAAGGTGTACACATGAAGGTGGACACTTTGAGACCTGGGAGGGCTATGTTCATTTTCCTAAATCCAAGTATTATTAGGCCGGCCAAAGTTGAAAAATAGACTTTGAACGGCGTTTTTTGTTAATAGCTGGCACTCATGCCAAATCAATGTACCTGTGGGTGGGGAATAAAATGCAGGTGGATGCCACTCTCATATTTGGCTTTGAAGGTTATTTTTAAGGTTAAAAGTGAATAAAATGAAATTATTTGCATAATTTTTTTTATATTCAAAGGCAATTGACATGACAAAATGTTTTATTTTGCCACAATTATTGATAAACATGACAGGATGACACAACTGAAGGTCAAAAAGGTGTAATTTTGTTTTTGCGAAAAAGACAAAAAAATTACAAAAAATGAGCATTGCGAAAAAGGCAAAAAAAAAATGATGGCATGAATGAGGTAAATGGGGCGATAAATCTCGTGGATTTCTGAATCCCTTCGCCCAGGAATCTCAATACTCGGACCAAGGGAAATTCTGGAGGTTTATTGGGATAAGATTAATCATATATGAGGAGAATGCCAGCACGTAAGCTGTTTCAAGAAATAACACTACAAAGCCAGCCACCAGACAACTCAGAGAATTTCAACCTACATTTGTCATTATATACTTGCCCCGAAGAACAAGGAAACTTAAACATGTCCTTTGTCACACAGGCTGTCCCTGCAACACATACTGGTAGCAAGATAAAGAATGCCGCCACAAAGTGCAGATAAAGGCTGTTTAAAAACAGCTTCTCAGATCGAGGCAGTCTGACCTTAGCCTTGAGGGAGAAAATGGGTATGGCCTACTGCCCCCATGAGCCTATGAAATCCCTCACACTTACAGTAACAGAATGATCACAACTCAATCAGGAAAAGCAGTAAATATAGCCCGAGAACTAAAAAAATTAATATTACACACTACTAACATCTAGAAGTTCGCATACCTACAGGAGAGAGACATAGTATCTATCTACTGCCCACCTGGGTTGCAGCAACTGCTGTTGTCACATCCACAAGCTGTCGTACACACTTCATCCTTTTTCTGAAGCATTTGCAGCTTGCTGTCTTGCACTTTTTCTTGCAACCACAACCAACCAGCTCCATGCAGGCTTCAGGTATTGGTGGAAGTCTTGTCCACACTGGTAGGAGGGTCCCATCTTCCAACATCCAGGCTGAAGTGTCCACTGGATCTTCAACATTTACGTGCTCTTTATCAGCCTGGGGCCATATTTTGGCCTGATAGTTTGCCCACTTGGCGTAGAGCTCCAGGGCATCCTTTGCAGGTGGGAGCATTTCCAAAGTCTTCGCCTTCCCAAAAAGAGGAACTCTGGCTTAATCAACTGTGCACTCTGGAGTGCCATACAAATGACACACAAACTTCTCAACATCTTCGATATCCCCATCTCGACCAATGGCGTGCAGAAGGAGTGGGTTGTCACTGAACACATTCCAACACTTCTTTTTTCCATGACCACTGAACGACGAGACTGTGTCACACCAGGTGAAAGCGTGGAAACTGACCAGGTTGTCCCTGACTGCTGGCGACAAACTCTTGAATACATCGTGCACTGGGTAGCAATTTTGGTTCTTGGCCGTTACGCACAGCATCCATATTTCAGCGACGTTGGTGCAAATGAAGTGAATCAGCAGCACCATTACATCAGTGTCTCTGCATAGTACCAGTATTCGTTCATAGCCTTGGGACGCTGCATCACATGAATGAAGGATGAGCCTGTTGTCCGCCTCCTCATGGTTGCTATGCAGTGGAACGTCATGTCGCCTGGTTGATCGTACTTCAGTGGCTTCAGAGAAGCCACCTCCTGTCACCAGTACACATCTTTCTGGAAGATCTCTGCCCTTCTCCGTGATGACGTGAGACAGAAATAAGGTTAGGTCTGCCTTGTTTGTATCCAGAGCTATAAAGTTTTCCCACACTTCAGGCATTGAAACTTGTGGGCCATCAATGACTTTCGAATTGGTTTTTTCTTGCTTCGACGCTTTGTCCTGGTAACTCCTTTGATTGATCCTTCCACTGCATATCGATCAAAGATGACATCAAGTCTTGTTGTGTGTTCATTGAAATAACTCGTCACGACCTTGAAAACACTTCAGCATAGCTGCCGAATGTCTGGCAGCGCCAGGCTTGCCAAGAGCTCAGATTAGTGCATGGCCATCTATCATCACACAGGCCTTCAGATTAGTGGTTGGAACCTCTGAGCTCATGGTCTACTGAGCCATCAGGATGTTCATCAGCTCAGAGTTCGAAGTTGAATTCATCTCTCCTCCTGTCTTGGTCAGACTAAACGGGACTGGGGAAAGTTCATGCTTCAAGACATTGACCATCTCCACGGTACAACCTGTGGTCACGGCATTCAAGAGCCGCTGTAGTAGCTTTCTGTCAGCTTTGATGGTCTTCTGCTTGTTCTGTTTGGTGGAAACTGTAGTTTTGTACACATCAGCGAAGGTTTCTTCATCGTTTCATAAAAGCCTACCGTCTGTTCAATCAGTCTCTCCTTCATGTTGGCGATTACATGCTGCTTTCCCCGGTCCTGGGCTGTCAGCAGGTTCTCCACAACATCTCTGGTTGCAATGTCTTTGGATGTCAGTGAAAAAAGTGGGATGTTAGTGGCCGCATCTGTCTCTCCTGCGTCACTCACGTTAACTCTGAAGACGTCAAAGTGCTTCAGCTGCTGAACAAGCTTAATGACATGAGTGTCATGCGTAGTGCGAGAAGGCAGACTGTCAACCCCGAGTGGAGGTGGCTTCCTCATCATCATCTTGAAGACTGAAGAGGGCATCTTGTGTCGAGAGATGCGTGATCGCTCTGACCATGTGATGCAGAACCTGTCTCTTGCTTGGTCATTCTTTGTGATGCCGATGATACCATTATGCATCTTGCATATGCGATTTATCCATTCGGTTGCCTGATCAGCTGGAACTTGGTTGAAGTGCGTTGCTGTCCTCTTGATGACAAAGTTCCCATTACAGAACTCTGCATGAACTTCTGGTGCTGATTTCCCAAGACCTCTCATACCAGCCAAGTAGACGGGCCCCCAACGTGCATAGTTTGTGTGGTCATAGATAGTTAGCCAAGGCAACATTGCAGCAAAGGCTTCTATGTGTAGACTCCACATGCCATCTCTCTGACCTCTGATGAAGGACAAAAGGATCTCTACCATTTCCATGTCGGATGACCATAGCATGAAGTTGGGATTTTGAGAGTGCTGGTCATTGGATTCCTCCATGAGATTGTGGAATTTCTCATCTGCCAAAACGTCTGATAAGTTGCCAGCAGCATCGCGCATCTCACCTCTGTCAGCTCTGTCTTTGAAAAGTGAAGCAACATTGAGGGCAAGTTTTTTGATATTCTGATCTCCATTGCCAGTTTCAGCAAGCCATGACTCAAACATCTGCCACTTGATGCGCCACAGTGCCTTGCCAGCTCAGTAGTAGGCCTTGCCATCCAGCATTGTCTCAGTGGTGTAAGCTGCATATACACCTGCCTCTGTCCATAAATCATCAAGTCCCAAGCTTTCCATGTGTTGACCAATGGCTTTCAGGAAGTTAAAGCAGACGTGGAGGCCTCCCATGAGCAAAACAACGTTGCCAAACTTCGAGTTTGCCCAGACAAGTTCCTTACCCCTGCTGTACAGAGGCTGATCAGCAGTGATGATGGTGTACTTCTGGCCAACATACTCAAAAAATTGCCATGAAGCAACTGATGATGGTAGTCATGGTGTCATTGTTATCTGCTGTTATCTGCCTGCAGGAATGGCAACATCCCGGCCGTCGTAACTGGTGGATCCTCAGTGCTGACAGCTTCATTGAATGCTCTCCAGCTTGGAAGGGACATCTCTTCATCATAGATGCGTGACATCACCCAGGCCATGTCTTTGGCATGTGCCCGGTTCCTCTCAGCTTCAGGAGACAAGTGGTCTATGTCAGTGTCGTAGGGAGGGGGTGATGGCCTTTTGCCAGATGGGAGTGCAGCTTGGTCCAGCCTTTGGAACTCCTGTAGGTCATCAGTTTTGATAGATTTCGATCTCTTGTGTCTGCCATCCTTTTTGACATTATTCTGCTGTGGAGGCGGGGGGGGGGGGGGGGGTGGGAGCTCTCTGCCATACCATTAGTTGAATGCTGTGGAAGGTGTTCTTCCCATCTAAGGTTGACTCTAAGATATCTATGTTGTCACAAGAGCAGTAAATCATTCTCTTGTTGACGATGGTGTCAGGGATGTAGACACATTCATTCGCAACATACCTCTCCAGGATGTTCTGAGCGATGGTTGTATCTAGCCTTCTTACAGTGTCGATACCGATTGTGTGATTTGGCACGTGAAACAGGTCTAGGAGTGATTCTGAGCGGGTAGCTTGGTGAAGTGTAAGACCCAAACCCACATGCTTTGGTGTTAACTTTCGTCGGTTGGAGACTGCATACACTATGTCCTGGGCAATGCTACACACACTCTGCTTCATTTTCTGGTCCACTTCAACTCCCTCATCCACAGCATCCATTCCTCCAAAGAGCAATCATAGAAACAGGTACAGACTCTCAGGTATGACACGATCAATATGTTCCTGATCAAGACCTTGCCATGTCTCAGAGTGTCTAGGAGTATCAAGAAGATCTTGTCGAATTTTCAGGGCTACATGTACTATCTCTTGGTATATGTTGCTAGTGGCACTCATGCGGACATTATAAACTTCATCTTCACTAGACCCTGATGCATCGGTAACAGGACCTTGTTCACACGACTTTGCCAATGCTTTGGAGATGATGATGTCTGAGCTCTCTCCAGGGTACATCAGCAACGGGCCCCTTGACAATGGGTGCACATACCTGGCCATTGATCCAGGGAGACTTTGAACATCTTCATAGAAGGTTGTTCTCCTGGAGTATTTCACAGTGACGTTGGTGTCATTACACATACTCTCATATGTGTCCCAGGCATTTCCCATATCGTAGCCGTGACTACGAGACAGGCCGACTATTAAGTGTTTGCACAGCTTCGTCGTGCACTTGTTTTCAGGGAATTTCTGCTCCTCTGACACTGTTTGTTTTCTAGTACGTCTCTCAAATGTCACCAAACATGCCAGATGATAGCAGCCTTCAGCTGCAATAAGATCACTAACCGTTGGCAGCCGTATACTCATGACAGGGTCATGTTTGGAACACTGGATCAAGGCATCTGATTTGTCCATTGTCTCCACCCTGTGAAGTTTCTTTGTGGTCTTCCTTTGGCAAAACATGCAGAAGGTCCAGTCAATAGGTGGTGTTGTACCTCTTTGCCTTGCAGGACAAACCTGAGAGCCTGCACTTTCTGTGGTTGCCGATGCACTCCTGTTCTGCTGGTGACTTCACAGCCATTTGAGTTTACCTTCAGAGGTACAGTATATAAAGAGTAGCATGATTTATGCCACTTGAGTTCCAATGCAATGAATTCATCCTTGGAATGATTTTCCATTCTTTCTAAAACATCAAGATTGTAGGTATCTCCTAGGTTCTTTCTCTCATCGTCCACAGTGGTAGTTCTTGCTTTTCCTTCTGCTGATGCTGTGCGCAGGTCACCAGCGCTACATTTGCAGAAGAAGCAACAATCCTCACTGACATCCTGACGTTTCCTCTTGCGCTTGATGACAGCTACAGGGTCCAGATCCATTGCTGAAGCGCTCTCTGCAAAGGAAGAGTGGCAAGATCAATGTCATGAGGATAGGTAGGGGCGAGGCGGATTGAAATAAAAAAAATTGAAATGCAAAATGAAATGCAAGTGTCGATTGAAATGCAAAAAAACGTTTTTTCCCCATAATTTGACCTTTGTGACCTTAAATGTGACCTTCAGAACAAAAATTGAGAGTGGCATCCACCCACATCTTGTTCGGCATACTCAGTACGACTTATCTAAGGGGGTTGCCTGCTAATAACAAAAAACGCCGTTAAATTTTTTTCTAGAGGACTTTTCCATTTTTGGCCGACCTACTTAACTATATGGAGATAACAACCAACGAGAGGACAGAGGGAACGGTTCATGGTGTTGCATCACAGCCAACACAAAGTTACCTGGTAACTGGCATCGTTTCTGGTGCAACAATCTTTTTAACTCTTTAGTTTAAAAAATCTTTACAGGTAAAATTATCTTTTTTATCAATATTATCTTATCTTATCAACTTATCAACAATATAAAATTATCTAATCAACAATCTTTAAAGGATTAACTTTTTAGATTCCTTGCGCATAAAAGTGTAAAACATATCATGGAAGGAAAGGAAATATATTCCACCCTTCGTGATGCTGTGGTATACTGTGGGTCTAATCCTGACACACTGATCTTGGAGCCCTGTAGTCATGAAGAGGGAGACACCCGGATGATGCTTCATATGAATGACGTCACTGAGAAGAAGAAGATCATCATTCGGGCAGTAGATACAGATGTTGAGGTGCTGGCAATTGTTAACTTTTTCAATATACCTGTTGTAGAACTGTGTTCCACAGTGCCTTCGACACTGGAAAGAGTTTCAAGTACTTGTCTATCCATGAGATGGCATCTACCAAGGGACCACGAAAGGCTGAGGCCTTGCGTTTCTTTCACACATTTAGTGGTTGTGATACCATGCCATATTTTGCAAATCGAGGGAAGAAGTCTTATTGGCAAACGTGGGAAGTTTTCCCTTCTGTGACAGACAGTTTTCGTTTCTTGTCGGACAAGCCAAGATTTATATCAGATGACATGATGGCAATACAAGAGCATTCCGTTGTGCTTTTGTATGACTGACAATTGAACTAAGGAAGGTAAATTTAGTCAGAAGATATTTATTTAACAAACAATTGAAGGCCATTGAAAACATCCCATGGACCGCGGATGTCTTAGAAGAGCACACAAAGTGGACAGCTCATCAGGCAGGAAATGTTTGGGGGTAGGCAGTGGTGAAACCCATCGTTCCAGAACCGAGGACCTGGGGATGGGAGAAAAGTGCACTCATTGGTTGGAAACCGAAGTGGACAAAGCTACCCGAGATCCAGTGGGCCTGTTACGAACTACGATGCTGCAACTGAAAATCTGCTTGCAAAGGGAATTGCAAATGTTCCAAACAAAACTTACAATGCACATCATTGCAGGAGCGACAGACAATGCTACCAAGACTAGATATGCAAGAGGCAAACATTAAAATGAAATGTATCTCCAGATTTGGAGCTAATGCAATAAGGGCATGGGCTGCCATGTTGAAATCCAACATGGTTGCTGTACATTACGTGAGGATGCCTGGAAAGGATAGACATATTGGATTACTTGATCCAGAAAATAGGGGTATGGTAATCAAAATTACTTTTCTGTCTGTCTGAGAAATGAAGATATAAATCAAAACAAATATCATACGGTGGCCAAATTGGAATTCCACGATGGATACCACTAGGGGCCGTTTAATGGGTGGATCTTAATAATAATAAAAATGAGCCCAAGGGTCATACTACCTCTGTGCCAAATAATATACTTTAGGAAACGGTATTTTAATTGTTTTCCATCCTCTGTTGCTCAAATAAAATTTAGCTTTCAGCCAAATGGTCTGATCCGACAGGATGGTGCAGAGGTATCACCCATCCCTTTGAGTTGTCAAGCCTGGGTTCGATTCCCAGTCTGATTATAAATTGTCAGATTGGTGCTTCACATCCAGTGGTGTTGCATCACAAAGTGCACAGTCCATCAGATAGACGTTACTCTGGGTATCACGTCTGTTAGCATTAGTCGGTGGATATTAAATATCCCATGGTGTCATTCGTAAGGCATATAAACAAGGTTAAATGACAACTTGAACAAATTACAAATTCATGTCACCATCAGTCGGGTTTTTTGTTTTTTGGGGGGGTCTTTGGGGTCTTTAAGAGTCAGAGGTCTTTTGTTTCTTCAGTGTCTTTTGAGTCTTCAGGGTATTTTGGGTCTTCTGAGTCTTTTGTTGAGTCTTTTGGGTCTTAAGGGTGTTGGGAGTCTTAAAGGGTCTTCAAAGTCTAAAGGGTCTCAGCAGTCTAAAGGGTCGAAAGGTACATTCCAATAGCATGTAAATTATAGACATGTAGTCACATGGATTCATGGACGGACGCACGACGAGACTGAGCTCCTTTTATATTGTCCTATCAGCCGGACGGTTAACACCGCAGGGTGACGAATGGCCGTAATGGTTTTTAATTTTGAGGCGCATAGCCGGAACTGGCGGTTGGTCCATCGCGCACGAGTGAGGGGACCAAAGTGCTTATCTGGACAAAGCACACAGGTTCATTCCCGAAACCCACGAACAAAGAAACATGACACAACAAATAAAAAAATGCCACAATAATGATTTAATGAAAGTAATGCACGGAATAAAAATGAATGCTGAAGTAAACCTATAATTCCAATTGAGGTACCTCCACACGCAGACTCAAAAATCCCCCCTTTATGCTGGCACTCAGCTTTGGTCTCGACGCGGACTGTTCAGAGCTTGGTGGTTGTAAGAACTCAGAGCCACCATGCAGGAAGCGCACAAGATGGCGCGGAGTCGCTCTCCATTGCGCCACGAACATGAGGTAATTTGTGCGGGCGATCCTCTTTCGCTCTCCACTGTTTTGTGACTCTGACGCGTCAAGATCCCCACGAACCGCCGCCAACACCTCCACCTTCACCTCCACCTTCCCTTCTAGGGCCCTTCCCTTCCCTTCCCTTCCTTCCCTGCCCTTCCTTCCCTTCCCTTCCCTTCCCTTCCTTCCCTTCCCTTCCTTCCCTTCCCTTCCCTTCCTTCCCTTCCTTCCCTTCCCTTCCTTCACCTTCCCTTCCCTTCCTTTCCCCACGAACCGCCGCCAACACCTCCACCTCCACCTCCACCTTCCCTTCTAGGGCGTGCCCGTACTATATATATATCTAAAATTATATCTCCCCCCTCTATTTACATGAAATGGTTTGGTCCATTCGCAAAGCCAAAGCGAACGGCTTGCGAGTACGGTGACAATCCCCCCCCCCCTCTATTTACATGAAATGGTTTGGTCCATTCGCAAAGCCAAAGCGAACGGCTTGCGAGTACGGTGACAATCCCCCCCTCTATTTACATGAAATGGTTTGGTCCATTCGCAAAGCCAAAGCGAACGGCTTGCGAGTACGGTGACCATACCTTGGGAACCACTTGTCCGATTAATTTCAAACCTTGAAAAGGCACATCCTCGGGTCCCCAGCAATATACCTGGCAAGTTTCAATTAGATCGGACCCGTGGTTGTCGAGAAACAGCGGTCACAGACAAACACACACACACACACACACACACACACACACACACACACACACACACACACACACACACACACAGACACACACACATACACACAGAGATTACTGGAATTATAGATAGACACCTCACGATCGTAATTGCCAACAACGCTCTCTCTCAGCACCAGGTCCACACACACCAAATGGTGCCACCTTCCAACAAAATGCGAGCTTCTTGTTCGGCTAGCATAAAAACCCAAGATTTCCACAAAGGCTCCGAAAGCTCTATTCACGAGCGCACAAGCAGCCAAGCCACCCGAGAGACAAAACCAAAGAGCGACTGCCCGCTACGAAAGCCAAAATGAGAGTGAGAGCATCAGCGATTCTTCTTCTTCCTTTTCGAACCTTCTCGCTCTTGCGTCACGCCATCCAATCATCTGAGCTCTATTACATCACTCCATATCCTCCTGACCAATGATGGAGCTCATGGCATGGCCTGTCGGTTACGATCCCTATGGGGGCGGAGTTTAGCCGTCTTTCAGGAGTGTTCGGCTTCTGGCGGTAATTATGGGGCGTTTGGGCGGGGTTTACTTGTCGATCGCAATATCCGGGTACTGTCAGCGATTGTTGTTGTTGTTGTTGTTGTTGTTTAAAGACGTGCGTTTTTATGGCCGGCTTGTTGTAATTGTAAAAACACATAGGGAAAAATCACAGGAGGCAATCACATACTGGGAGAAACTAATCTTAACCCTATCTAGTTAACACAAGCTCCACCCCCATATGGTGACACGTAAACGATCTTAAGCTCACAGTTTTTCTACTTAAATACATCGAGATTGGCTTCCTACTCGCACGTGGTCCATGCTCTCCTACACAGTTCTATCCCCACTATGGTATGTCATCACCTACCCCCATAAAATGTAACAATATTATTAGAGTCAGGAATGGAACGCAGGCTGGACAGCACAAAGATGTGGTATGACAGCTTTGAGAAATTCAGCCAGCGCAGCCATGGACTCGTCTTAGTTGCATCTTATTTACAATACAGGTATTCATTTATGTAGGGATTTGATATCTATATCTATTTGCATACCTTTCCATTATAACAAATATTCCTTGGTCAATAGTCATGATGCTAGGGTTTATAATTACCATTTTACTTTATTATTAAGAAACAAACTTTAACCTTCAAACTCTGTACTAGGCAAGTTTCCTTAATGTGTTCATTGTAATTGTAATATGATATTGTTGCGAATATGGAATTTGGCCTCCATATCCGCTTGTAAATATTCCCCTATTTTCTCCAATACTCCCCAACTTTCCCCGATCCCCCATTCCCTAGTCCCATTGCATGTAAATAACAATCAGTAGAGCCGACCTTCCCCTTATTCCCCCATTAAATGTCGTGCCCAGGTCCACCGCACCACACGTAGACAACTTTCGGACATCTTCCTAGTTATTCTTATTCTATGTCAGTTAAGGCCTCGTCTCCATTAATTATGACTCTTCGTTGCACCAGAATGTGATTATATGGCATCAGTAGTGAGTTTAGGACCTTTCCCATACCTCCTTCCATCTTCTTCCCCAACAATTACAACAACAACAGAGGAGATGGCGGCGGAGCGGGGGAGGATGCGTCCTCACACCGGCTCGATTAGCGCCATAGACCATGCGCTCCACGGGGTTACCACGAAGGGGCTCCTTGTCAGCTCCTCGTCAAGGGCGGAGCCTGGTAAACCCCCCGCACGCACCCAATGAGAAGCAACGTGCCGATTCCACGAGGCGGAGCTAACGAGCCGAGGGCGTGTCACTCCCCGCCGGATATACGCGGCCCCGCGCCGGATGTGACGTGAGATGCGCACCCAGCTTGGAGAAGGAAAGCCACCTGCGAGCGCTGAGTCAGATGCGCACCCAGCTTGGAGAAGGAAAGCCACCTGCGAGCGCTGAGTGAGATGCGCACCCAGCTTGGAGAAGGAAAGCCACCTGCGAGCGCTGAGTCAGATGCGCACCCAGCTTGGAGAAGGAAAGCCACCTGCGAGCGCTGAGTGAGATGCGCACCCAGCTTGGAGAAGGAAAGCCACCTGCGAGCGCTGAGTGAGATGCGCACCCAGCTTGGAGAAGGAAAGCCACCTGCGAGCGCTGAGTCAGATGCGCCCCCAGCTTGAGCAGACAAGACGCCATCCGAGCGCTGCGACCTCCCCGCATCTCTGGACCGGACCGAGTCGATTCTGACCTTTGAGCCCAGGTGCACCTGGAGCCATCGCTACCCGCCTGTCCTTTGCATCAATCCCCGTGTGAGTCAGCCGTTGTCCTGTTTACCTGTCGTCTGTTGGGAATAATATAAGATTGTGTCTAAGTGCTTGTCTTTCTGTGCTGTCCCTCTTGTAGTTGTAATCTAACCTTCCGCCTTAATATAACCTCCTCCGGAGGTCTTGAGAACTGAACCCCTGGTGTCGTATTGTGTTATTGTAATCCAGCCGGGTGACTTCTTTTTCTTATTGAGCCAGCATCGCGCGACTTCGTCAACGTCGAGTATAGTCGGGTAATTTGTGCGGACACGACGGCCATTCCGCTCGGCCCACTTTAACATCAAAGTCGTGTCTGTAACAATTGGTGTCGGGAGTGAGATTCGAGGCCCGACCAAATTTTGAAAAAAAAAACGAATAGAGGAAAAAAAAAAATTTGGTCAAAATTTGGAGCGGCCGAAATTCGTTTTGTTTTACAAAACCCGAATTTTGAAAGTCGCGCTATGGCGGATCAAGACGGCTGGGGTCCGGTTAGGGAGAGTGAAGCAGGGTCGGTCCAGGACCAAATTGAGGGACATGAGGGACATGAGGAGAGCGAAACAGCGGGGGTAGCAGACGCGCGAAATGGCGCCTCGCACATAGCTACGGCGGCCGCACCCGCTGCACAAGTGGGAGGGATGGCCCAGATGCAGGTCCTCATGGAGCAATTTATGGCGCAAATGCAGGCGTCCCTCAAACTGCAGAGTAACCAATTGGGGAACCGGATGGATGCTCAGGGTGAGCGATTGGAGGGCCAAATGAGGGTTGATAGTGGGCGATTAGAGGGCCAAATGAGGGGTACCGGTGAGAAGTTAGACAATAATTTTGAGGAGTTAGACAAGAAAATTGGGAAGTTAGACAATAATTTTGAGGAGTTAGACAAGAAAATTGGGAAGTTAGACAATAATTTTGAGGGGTTAGACAACGGGATAAAAGAAGTGAAAAATGGGTTAATGGGGGTAGAAAATAGAATGGCTGCCCAGGAGAATCAGATAGAGGGAGTGAAAAATGGGTTAGAGGGGTTAGAAAACAGTATGGAAGGCAAATTGAGGGACATGAGGGACCAAGCGGAAAGGGAAGTTAAACAAATGGAGCAGCAGATAGAGGGGGTCAGAATGGGGGTAGAAACCAAACTGGATGCTCACAGGGAGGAAATGGAGCAGATGAGGGTGGCATCTGGGCAGGAGATGCAAGTGATGGGAGAAGAGATCAGAAGAGGAGTGAGTGAGGAGGTCGGAGGAGTGCGCGAGGAGGTGAGGCACTGTGAGGAGCACATGGAAAAGGAGGTGAGAAAGGGGACTGTAAAGTTACAAGGGGGCATAGAGGACCTGACGCAGGAGGTGGAGCAGCTGACGGTGGGACAGACGGAGTTAGTGGAGCAGGTTCAAAGGAACACTGCGGTATTAGGAGGTTTAAAAGCGACACAAAACGACATAAAAAACGACTTGATAGCGACAAAGAGGGAATGTCAGATGGTACGTGAGGGACTGACAACGAGGTTGGACGAGGTGATAGAGGTAATGGAGACGAAGGACCGGCAGGTGAGGACGCACATGGAAACGGTCAAGGTAGCCTTGGAGGACGAGCTTGAGGAGACGTACCGGGGAATAAAAGAGGTGAGGCACAAATTAGAAGAAGTGGAAGAAGGGGTGAGCGAAATTAAGAAGCGACGGAGAGGGGATAAGAAAGAGATAAAAGAGGAGATAAAAGAATTGGTCCAAAGTCTGTGTTTGGATCGTGATGATGTGCTCATTAACCGGATGAGGGATTCGCAGGTGATGGAGGAGAAGCGAAGAGGAAGAGGACCCGGTGTAAGTGGTGACCAATATGGTCGTGCGTATGATGCGCCAGGGGATTTAAGAAGCTTGGGGGTCGAGATAGACCCGGGTGTTCGTGAAAGGCCGTTGGTGAAGTGTGCGACAGGTCTGGTGTGCGAAAATGGAGGTGTGCAAGAAAGTCCGACTCTGGGGTGTGTGAGGAAAAAGTGTGTGCCAAGGAGTGAGGGTGTTGGCGAGAATGAGTCGGTCGTAGCGTGTGTGCGAGGGAGCACATGGAAGCGCGGGGTGGGGAGTGTTACAGAGGGTGTAACGGGAGAGTGTGCGCGAGAAAGGTGTGTGATGGACAGGTACATGGGGAAAGAGTGCGCTGTCAAAGGCAAGGAAGAATGCACACCTGTGGTGAGTGTTACAGAGGGTGTGACGGGAGAGTGTGCGCGAGGAAGGTGTGTGACGGACAGGTGCATGGGGAAAGAGTGCGCTGTCAAAGGCAAGGAAGAATGCGCACCTGTGGTGAGTGTTACAGAGGGTGTAACGGGAGAGTGTGCGCGAGAAAGGTGTGTGACGGACAGGTGCATGAGGAAAGAGTGCGCTGTCAAGAGTAAGGGTGAGTGCGCTGTCAGGAATGGAGGTGAAAGTAGTGAGAGTGACATGGAGCGTGAGTTAGTTGTGACAGGTGAGCGAGGATGTACACCTGGGATGGAAGGATGCACACCTGGAATGGTAGAGCGTGAGTGGGAATGCACGCTGGAATTGGTGGTGAGGCACGTGGATGGGTGTGCGAATGAGGGCACACCTGTGATTGTCACAGAGGAGGTGACCGAGGAGGGGGTGCGAAGCGGTGTATTGGTGAGGTGTGCGACCAACGAATGTGTGCCAAAGTGTTCGGTGGTCAGGTGTGTGACCAAGGCTGTGAGTGGAATGAGGGTACCTGGGTGTGTAAGGAAGGGTACGAGGAGCATGGGCACAGCTGGATGTGTGAGCAAGGAACGGGCTGCGGGGTGTAAGCGTCCAGGTGAAGCATCGACGTTACACGGGTTAGAGGTTAGAGCGACTTTTAGCCGAAGCAGGCCCTCGGTGCGTGCCGGGCCTCGCTTTGAACGGCCGCGTCCGTGCTCCACTAGGCGGAGCTGGCAGCCCGATAGAAAGGGTCGTCATGGCGACCACTTTTTGGTGAGACGTGCCGGCAGGTCGAGAGCGGGACATTGGATGGCTCCGTGCCGAGATGGTGCGTGGGATCTCGGCACGGGTAAGCCCCCGTCCCTGCCCCGAATGCCGGACGCATCCAGCCGCCGGCACAAAACAACCAGTATCCATTGCTTGGCTTTACGAAGCCGGGCTTTGGACAGGAATTGGCGCACCGAGAGGCATTAGTGAGTAGACTGGGTGATGAGGTTAGTGTTTTGGACCCAAAATTGGAGAAAAACAAAATTTGATGATTGGCAAGGGATTGGCAGTAGTGATTGGCAGATGATGGGCAGTGATTGGCAAATTTTTGATTTGTTGAAATTTGATGTGCAAAATTGGTAGTGAGAGACCCCCGATGTGGTGGGATGGCATCCCTGCCACCCTTCCCATGTGGGGGGCAAAGGAGCAATAGATTATGGGGTGTATGGCAGTGAAAACTAGCCCGGGTGGGTTAGGTTATATTGATAGGGCCCTAGAAGATGACATTAGGTAACGTTAAGATTAGTTAGTGACTGATACCTGTAGTGGGGACGCAGGTAGATTAGTATGGATGATAATGACGAGGGAGCGCAATAGTTAAAGGGACGACTGGGAAGCGCAAGTTTCAGAAGGGAGTAGTTAGCTGAGATGATGCCGTGTTTGTGAGAATTGAACAGGTGTGATTGCACAGGTGTGCAACTGGACAGGTGTGTGGAGCAGTGTATGAGTAGTGAGTGTGTGGATCAGCGCGAATGCGCTTGGGGAGAGAAGGGTGCAGGTGGCACCAGGTGTGAGAGCACAGGTGTGCAGGTACAGGTGTGTGGAGAGAGTTGGAGTGAGTGGTACGGAGTGGTGTGCATGGTGCGAAGGTGTGGATGGGGGAAGAGTGGACCCCTTTCACGAGCACCCGGGGCGGGTAGTGTAAGTGTTAGGTAGAGGGTGCAGGTAAATTGTGGTTGGATATTGGCATTTGTGGTGCGGTTGCAGAATGGTGTTGTGAATGGGTGCATTAGTGTTGTGGAAATGGCTGGGCGTGTAGCCTGTTAGTGTGTGTAGTTGGTTGGGCACTCCACCACTGTGAGGATGTCGGCCAGGTGAGGCCGCAGGTGGGCTCTGGGAGCCGGTAGTTGTGAGTGGGTGCCTGAGGATCCCGGGTGTGGATCGGGCAGCCCAGTGCCAGAGAGGGCACGGAGTGGGGAGAGAGCCAGAGGGCCTTCCCCTGGTAGTTAGGTTAGGGTAAGGAGCAGGTAAGCTCGGAGGCAACTGCAGTGGTGGAGGTGTGCAGGTGGGTAGACCCACTGGGAGAGGTACACGTCGCAGCCCAGAAATTGTACGAGGGCACCGGGAGATGAATCGGGGGAGTGAGACCCCAAATTGAAGAGCACCACAGTTTGGCCAATGGGAATTGGTTTTAGAACCCATAGTGTAAGAGGGCCAATGGTTTGGCCGGAGAAAGACCCCGGGTAGTGTAAAGTTGTTAAAGTCATTTAGGAGATAGTTAGGATTGATGAACCTGTCGCACCATACGCAGCCACTTGCCTGTGGTGATGATGATGACTCCACACCTGTGTTTTCTTTGTTTTGTGCAGGAAATGAGATTGCTGTGAGGATTTGTGAGACGCATCACGACGTGGATGAGACATTGGGGTGATTCCATCTCTCCCTCCCTAGGAGGGACTGATGTTGAATTGGTAATGGCAAATTTTGATGTGCAGTTGGAGATGGCAAATTTTGATGAGAGTTGAAAATGGCAAATTTGATTGGTTAGGAGGGAGAGAAGACGAATTTGGTTTATGGGAGGAACGGGGAAGACAGTAGGGATGTTTGTCGATTTGTAAAGTAGATGTTTATGGGTAGTGTTGTGTTTTGTGGATGCAGTAAGGGGTAAGGGAGGGGCCATGTAGGTTACCTGGTGGGGGGGGGGCGTACGATAGGAACGTACCTGTCTCACCTGGTTCCCATGTGCCCCCAGTGTGCATCACCTTACATTGCGTGCACTTTTGCGCCCTTACCACCTTACTCACTTGTTTCTTCTTTTGTCTCCCACCTCCGAGGATCTGGCTTTGGGGTAGAGAGAGAGGAGAGAGAGGTGCTGGCTGCGCAGTTGTGGGCCTGCACTTTCGCTGTTTGCTGCCGGGATCGATACACCATATGGACCGCGATGTTTGTGGCCACCCACAATGGACCGCAGTTCGTTTGCGGCCAAGCACCACCCGGGGATGGACCTATGGGTCAACGTGGCACCTATGCCATAAAGGTGAACCACTGTTAATTAACACCACTGAAGGCCACACGAAGAGCAAGAGACACCTGCAGGGTTAGGGGTTGTCGAATTTATTTTTATTCCAATGAACAATGGTGACTGCACCGATTGGTGGTGGGGTGGTGCTGTTGATGCTCGGGAAGGGTGCTCTGCACGTTATTAAAGGCCGTCGGCCACAGAGCACTCGTGGGTTGGTGTATCGATGTTGGCAAGCGCGCTCTCTCTATGCATAACATCTGCATGTGTTCCTCCAAAAACAGGTCCTGGATCGTAGTGTAAATAGCAGCGTAGTCTTGTAAATAATGCTCCCTACCGGCTGTATGTTTAGTTTGAGAATTCTTTCCGGATTCGGTTATCCTGTGGGTGTGTTTCTGTGAGGAGAAGGGTGCAACGTCGCAGGGGGACATATTTACTCATTTGTGAATATCTGTAAAACTGTCGCACTCAGGGTAGAGTTAATAGTAGAGGGAACTACATTGCGTGCCACACTAAAGTAGGTAAAAATTTATCGGGTCGGGACGCCCCGAGGGTAGAGAAGGGTGCAATGTTGCGAATATGGAATTTGGCCTCCATATCCGCTTGTAAATATTCCCCTATTTTCTCCAATACTCCCCAACTTTCCCCGATCCCCCATTCCCTAGTCCCATTGCATGTAAATAACAATCAGTAGAGCCGACCTTCCCCTTATTCCCCCATTAAATGTCGTGCCCAGGTCCACCGCACCACACGTAGACAACTTTCGGACATCTTCCTAGTTATTCTTATTCTATGTCAGTTAAGGCCTCGTCTCCATTAATTATGACTCTTCGTTGCACCAGAATGTGATTATATGGCATCAGTAGTGAGTTTAGGACCTTTCCCATACCTCCTTCCATCTTCTTCCCCAACAATTACAACAACAACAGAGGAGATGGCGGCGGAGCGGGGGAGGATGCGTCCTCACACCGGCTCGATTAGCGCCATAGACCATGCGCTCCACGGGGTTACCACGAAGGGGCTCCTTGTCAGCTCCTCGTCAAGGGCGGAGCCTGGTAAACCCCCCGCACGCACCCAATGAGAAGCAACGTGCCGATTCCACGAGGCGGAGCTAACGAGCCGAGGGCGTGTCACTCCCCGCCGGATATACGCGGCCCCGCGCCGGATGTGACGTGAGATGCGCACCCAGCTTGGAGAAGGAAAGCCACCTGCGAGCGCTGAGTCAGATGCGCACCCAGCTTGGAGAAGGAAAGCCACCTGCGAGCGCTGAGTGAGATGCGCACCCAGCTTGGAGAAGGAAAGCCACCTGCGAGCGCTGAGTCAGATGCGCACCCAGCTTGGAGAAGGAAAGCCACCTGCGAGCGCTGAGTGAGATGCGCACCCAGCTTGGAGAAGGAAAGCCACCTGCGAGCGCTGAGTCAGATGCGCCCCCAGCTTGAGCAGACAAGACGCCATCCGAGCGCTGCGACCTCCCCGCATCTCTGGACCGGACCGAGTCGATTCTGACCTTTGAGCCCAGGTGCACCTGGAGCCATCGCTACCCGCCTGTCCTTTGCATCAATCCCCGTGTGAGTCAGCCGTTGTCCTGTTTACCTGTCGTCTGTTGGGAATAATATAAGATTGTGTCTAAGTGCTTGTCTTTCTGTGCTGTCCCTCTTGTAGTTGTAATCTAACCTTCCGCCTTAATATAACCTCCTCCGGAGGTCTTGAGAACTGAACCCCTGGTGTCGTATTGTGTTATTGTAATCCAGCCGGGTGTCTTCTTTTTCTTATTGAGCCAGCATCGCGCGACTTCGTCAACGTCGAGTATAGTCGGGTAATTTGTGCGGACACGACGGCCATTCCGCTCGGCCCACTTTAACATCAAAGTCGTGTCTGTAACAATATATTTTGTCTACCTCGTATTTACCATTCGGTAAATGCAAACAACTGAACAGGAGAGGGAGCTATTGGATCCTTTTGTTCACTCTTTTACTTATTTATTTCTCACTAGACTACAGGGAATATCTTCCATAAGGGAGCAGTTGGCCACATGAGTGTTATTTATTTATTTATTTATTTTGCTGAGGTCCTTTGAATCATCTGATTGACAACCACCAGTCAGCAGGTAGGCAATCGACATTTTAATACTTTTTGGTTTCCTTTGCAAAAGTGTTAAGCGATGCAGTAGTAGCTGGGGGTTTTTCTCCTGAGGGGTCGTCATTCCTGGTAAGTGAGGCTTTGTAGGTAGGGGATTTGGTGGAGTTTGTCGAATTTACCCCATTGTGACCCAAATAAATTATATTTGTCTCCAAGGTTGGTGATATCCAGTAAGGTTAATAGCCGAGTCTTGTGCAATCTATTGAGTTCTTTCTGAAAAACAGTACCCTTATTTTATGTAAAGGTAAGTTCAGATCAAATATTCAAAAACATATTGAGTTGAAGGAACCTAATATTCTTCTTTATCTGCCATCCTGTAAACCCAAGTAGCCTATGACCACCAGGCTTGAATGTCCCTGCCCCTGATGTTACATGACAGAACCTAAGCAGAGATGCAGCTCGTCAATACCTTTATATGCGAGTACAGAGAAAATAGGTGATGTCGGCCGAGGGAGGGCAGGATAGGTCAGCTTGGCACTGAAATAGCCTTTTGTTGTCTGACCCTGTATCTTGTCCTCGTAGAGTCAAATATGAATGAAACTGCGGCCCTGGCACGGTGCCTGCAGGTGTGTGGCATCTCAGAGAGCTCTAAATCTCAATGTGAATCCGGCCATTTCATCCAACTGCAAGTCGTTGATGTAAAATCCCAGGGTATACCTTGTAAATAGTAGGCCAAACTTGTGTACCAGCGTTGTAGCTAAATTACTGGTCCATAAATTTAATCGGATTTGTAAGTTAACATTGTCTTATCATAACTTCTGTAGAGCCTTTGTGCGCAGTGCTCAATGGATGGACATGTTATGATGCGGAGGAAAAATAAAATAGTCACAGGAGAAGGGACCAGGAAGGGTAGATTAGAAAGGTAAGTTAAAATAAACTTCTGGTATTTATTTGTTCCCTAGAGTTTCACCAGAGGGGGCTATAGGTTTGCGCTCTGTCCGTCAGTCCCACCTGTGGTTTTTCAGACTTTTTCCCAAACGCTTTAACATATTCAACTGAAACTTGGTACTTGGCTTTATTATGAAAAGTTACACAACAAGTTCGAGTTTCAGGGTTGTTTTGTCAATTTTTGCAGTTATGCCCTTTTTGGACTTAGAAAATATCACAACGGTTAGGGACATGCATCGCAAAGCAATGCTCACTCTTCTTATTTGTGTAATTTTCAAGTGGCATTGACTTCAAGAGGTTAAAGAAGAACTCCTCGATAAATTGGCAATTGCCTTTGTTGGCACTAATGACGAAGTTAATGAGGCTGTGATTCCTTTTCGAAATACTTAGGCATGAAGATCTCTGATGATTTTAATGGTATAATTACAGTAACTCAGAGAGGCAGGATAAATCAGTGAAAGTGTAGAGATTGAGTAGGTTTATGAGTTTATTGACTCGAGTACTTGTAATACTGTGTTGGAGAGGCAAGGTGGCATCCATTAAGGGAACACAGTTCAAAGAAAAACTTACCCCATGGAGTCCAGAGAAAAAGGAGACGGGCGGGGTCTTGCGAGTGGCAAGGACTAGATTGGTCATGATGACGTAAAATGACGCAATATTTTGTCCAAGTGCTGCTTCACGGAAGGGTTTTGAAATTGCCAACAAGCCGATTTGTGTTCTACAATGTTCAAGTATATAACTTGAACATTGTAGTATATAACTCAATCGAAATAAATTGAAGAATTTAAAGGTTATAGAAACAATTTTTATTTTTGTATACAAAGTCGAGGCTCGTGTAAATAGCTAACACATATAAACATCAACAGAAACACACATAAAACATATAATGGAGGGAGCAGGAGACAAGAGCAGAAAGAGAGAGGGAAGCACAACAACAGTAGAGAGCAGGGAGATCGGTATATCTGGGGAAGAGAGAGGGCTGGGGCAGGGAGGGGGTGCCGGGAGGGGGCTACTATGGAATAAAACAAATGGACACCACTAGCAATTTCAGAAATGAAGTCGGGGATACAAAGAGGTGGATTTCGGGTGTATTCGGATGTTTACCGCTGATATTCACCAAAATTTCGGATGTTTACCGCTGTTGCTGCAGTGTCTTTTACACGGCCTTATTAGTCCCCTACCGGTGTACACCGGAGGGGACTATAGGTTTGCACGCCGTCTGTCAGTCTGTCAGTCTGTCAGTCCGTCACGCAAATAACAGTTTTCCGGACTTTTTTTCTAAACGCTTAACGCTAATGATTTCAAACTTGGCACATCGTTTCCTCATGATAGGTTACAGATCAAGTTCGAACTTCACGACGTTTCGATCATTTTTGACAAAGTTATGGCACTTTGAACTTTGAGAATTCTGATAATTCTGATGATCCTTAACTCAGTGCCATTTTAAGTTTTAATTTCCTTTTAAAAATATTTTCTCCGCAATAATAGGACCGATTGAGATCAAATTTTCACCATAGGAGGGACTCGGTCTGTAGAATATTTTAATGGTAATTATGACGTCACAGGTCACGTGGTTCGGGCACCATATTGTTTTTCGTGAAAACACGAAAACCCCTTTTTCTCTGCAACGGCTGAACAGATCGAGGCCAGGCTTTGCAGGCAGAATCGCATACCCATGACGAACAAAAAAGTCAGCGAGCATGACGTCATGTCACATGGTTTCAGAGTTATGACGTTTTTAAGCATGAACCTTTAAAACCGAGCCCCTACCTCATTTGTGGTCCAATCGAGGGGAAACTTCACAGATCTGTTCCGCATGTCAGTCTACTAAAATGTCCTTTTGGAATTTGCGATAGGGCACGTGGTTTGGCAGATATCGTTAATTAAACGAAAATATTTTAAAAATGGATATCTCTTGAATCGCTTTATTGATCGACGTGAAACTTCATACTGTAGTAGACGCCATGAAGAGTAAAGTCTGCAAAATTTCAAGATAATTGGATGTACGGTCTGGAAGCTAGAAGTTGTTATTGCGTGAAGAAGAAGAGGCGTCAAGTGTGCGGATTTAATTATTTATCACATGTACCGACTGCAAGCATCGTTGGACATGACCTGTCGCGGTCATTTTAACCTCAAATAAAATTCTAATTTAAGATTTGTCAATAGCTGAGGTATATTAACAAAGGAATAAAACAGATTTGGTCAAATTCTGACTTTTTAAACTCGATCGCATTTGACAGAGTTGTGACAAGCTGAGGAAGAAGAAACCTCGCATTGGCTTCTCCAATGTGCCATAAAAAAATGGATATCTCTTGAATCGCTTGTACCTCAGACCGTGAGTTGGTAATAATTTATATAATTCACACAGTGCAATACGTGCAGGCCGCTCCACGGAGCGACCTTGCGGGCTTATCAACGAGGCGAGGCGTGACACACGTGTCTCAGCATACCTCAGATCAAGTTTGAAAACCAGCATCAACTGTGCATAAATTTGCATATTCGATCATTTTTGATAAAGTTATGGCACTTTGAACTTTGGCAGGGGACATGTATTGCAGCGCAATACTCAGAATGCTTGTTTAACATGTTAAATTAGTTATTCGTGCCTGTTGTTTGTGTCCTTTGTGGCATCCTTAAAAACAGTTCGTTTCTTGTTTGGAATGATTTTCATTTCTGTTTAACTGCCAGACAGGAACCACCTTTAGAGGTCATTTTTTCCTGCAGAACAGGGGTTGGCCTTTTTGGGCACCTTGGTCCCCTTTTTGAAGTAATGTTTTATGACCGGATGCCCTTCCTGCCGCCAACCCTGTTGGTCGCCTCTTGCGACACACAGGGAAATACCAGTGAACTGGTACTCAATTTGCCGACCTCGGAAGGATGACAGGCTGAATCAACCCCCCTGGCGTTATTTCAGCGATCGACCAGGATTCAAACCCAGGATCCTAGGATCCCAAGCCGGCACCGTAACTGCTAAGCCAACACCAGGCTGTAACTGCCAGACAGGCAGAGTAAAATAAAATACCACATTCCTCTCTGAGCATGTGCGGTCAGGACAAATTCAGAGCTGAAGTACTGCTGAAATACAGGCGCATATTAAAAATTTAACATTTATGTGGAATTTTCCACCCTGTCCAGCAAATGAGGATAAGAGAACGGTGTGTCTGGGCAGGATAAAGATTGTTTTTTTATTCCAGTGGCAGTGTATGGAACATATGCAAGTTGGAATGATAGCTCATTGTTTTAGTGTAAGGTTAACTTTGCAGGCCGTTTCCTGATAGCTGAACAGGCCACATCTGGGGTCAATTCCTAAGGGTTGTGTTCATGAAAGAGACTCTACGTCGTGAGTCGTTGCACCACCTGCGGCAAGGCACTCACTCTAGCTTACTTGTGAGAGTGTTTTGCATTTGCATCTGGGCCAGAAACTTTTTATTACTATTTTCTGATGGCTCACTGATTGCCGATTGCTTCGGCGACAACACTATTCTTGTTCTTCGTTCACAAGCCTCAAATCGTGAGAAGGAACCACTTGTATTCTGCACTTCAACCTATGAAGGAGGTTAAAGGTTAATCTGTTGCAATGATGCACATCCAATTTTACACCTTTTCCACAACTCGAATCTACTTCTCCATTAGACCCATCACTGTAGAGTACAGCGGATCTGTAAATTTCAATTGATTTTCCACTTTCATTTCATGACGCAACACTGATGCTCATCACCTGACAAACTACAGTATTTCTTTTTCGATACAAGGATCTAAGCTCATGGAGGAACTAAATGACAAAGAACAGTAGTTTTACAAACTAATGAAGGACAACTATTGGGGACTAACATACAGATCGGAAAGGAGGGATAAAAGAAAAAGCACTGAAGTGACAAGATTAGACAACGGACACAGGGCGACAATTCCACAATCAGGAGAATAATGAATTGCAGGTGGACAATCAGTTTAGCTCTAGATTTTGGGAAGGTGAATTCAGGTGAGGGTTTCAAGAAGATCTTGTGTGACCTGGAGTGACTTGTGGACGGCAGAAGTAGGAGAAGGTAGTCGGATCAAAGCCAGATTTAAGCTTGTATAAAATGGAGTCCACCAACCGATGTGAGAGTCACAGTCCTTGGGAATCTGATTCCTGCCTTGAGATTCCAGTGGCATTCGCCATAGAATTGGAGATACCCACAATGCTTTGCTGTGACATAATTTTACACAGTGCTGTTGTCCTCTCCAAAGTTTTGGCGAATTGCCATTCTCTGAGGATTACAATTAAAACATGAAATTGACGTTAACCATGAAATAACCGGACAGTTGCATGCAATGCACTCTTTTTTAAATGAAACATTCGCGCGAATTTCATGAACATCCTCACGGAAAGGTGTAACGGTTTTACCTTTGGGCTAAACTTACAAATATCGGACTTGATTTGAGGTTCTTGGAGCGTGCATGCTGTGCTTTTACAATCCCACAGATAATGTTTTTGGGGGGGGGGGGGGGGGGCGGGCGAGATTTTCATTTGAAGATTTTTGCTTTGTACCAGAAACTGCGGCTCAGTGAGAATGAACATGTACATGATGTACATGTACATTTGTACATGATGTTTGATTGAATTTGTTTTCAATGGTCCTTTGCTCACGTTTCCATTTGTGATCGAAGGCTCATAATACTTGAATGATTACCCAAATTAATGTAGACAGGCCGGTTTGTAGACATGTAGACAGAATGTTTTTTGTTTTTGTTGTTAAACATTCGACTACAAGGAGGAAATAACTCTCCGGATATGACGTAACAGGATACCACTCCTCGGACAGGAAGTGCTTGACCGGGTTATATATACTAGCCGATTATTATAAACTAGCCGAAACCCGTGTAACATCCACGGAAGGGAGGATGTGGTGTATGGATAGAGTGTACCATTATGGATGGCATAGGGGATTTGCTTGTCCGAGTAAGAGTTAGGAAGAAAGATCAATTTTCACTTGTGCAAAAATGCTACTCACAATTACATCGCCTGTGCGTCGGCCTGTGATTGAGCCAGAGAGTTGGCCTGTGAGTCAACTTCCTTTCCGATGTCTGCAAGAATTGAAATACTGATTGTGAATGTGTAAAATTATATGAAAGAAGAACATGCATATCAATAGACGATGCCGATGTTCTGTCCACTCACTTACACTTGCCCACAGGTCAACATTCACAGTTGGACGGTTGACTGTGAGGCGATTCAAAGAAAGAGGGATTAATTCGATCAATTCGAACTGTTCATGGTAAGAGTTTCATTCTTACCTCGTTGGAAATACCAAACGAGTAGAGATACTGTTGTTGAAGGTATGGATGCTCGTTATTCAGTGATTTATTACCCTTGCCAGAGGAGAGGGTATTGCATTTGAGTCCGTTTGTAACTTGGCAATTTTTTTTTTTTTTTTTGAAGTACAGTATATTGATCACTCAGGTTTGTGTGTTTGTCTGTCTGCTCACTTATACTTGCCTACAGGTCACAATTTTAAACCGATCTTCACGAAACTTCATCAAATGGTAAAGTTCCTGGTCTGACAAAATCCTATATATTTTTGGGGTCAAAAGGTGAAAAGGTCAACATAGGCCAAAGGTCAACCACTTTTTTTTCAAATTTGTAAAATCCTCAATTTTCATCCGATTGGCTTGAAATTTGAATAGGATATACGTATCGGCTAATTGAATTCAACCACAAACTATTTTTGAGATCAGCATAGGCCAAAAGGTCAACATAGGCCAAAGGTCAACAACCATTTCAAATTTCTAAAATCCTCAATTTCCATCCGAATGACTTGAAATTTGAATAGGATTTACACATCGGCAAACTGAATTCTACCACAAACTATTTTTGAGATCAGCGTCGGCCAAAAGGTCAACATAGGCCAAAGGTCAACCACTTTTTTTTTGAATTTGTAAAATCCTCAATTTTCATCCAATTGACTTGAAATTTGAATAGGACTTTCATAGCAGCTAACTGAATTTAACCACCAACTATTTTTGAGACCAGCCAAAAGGTCAACATAGGCCAAAGGTCAACCACTTTTTTTTGAATTTCTAAAATCCTCAATTTTCATCCAATTGACTTGAAATTTGAATAGGACTTTCATAGCAGCTAACTGAATTTAACCACCAACTATTTTTGAGACCAGCCAAAAGGTCAACATAGGCCAAAGGTCAACAACAATTTCAAATTTCCAAAATCCTCAATTTTCATCCCATTCACTTGAAATTTGAATGGAATTTACATATCTGTGAACTGAATTCAACCAACAACTATTTTTGAGGTCAACATAGGTCACAAGGTCAACATAAGCCAAAGTCAACAACAATTTCAAATTTCTAAAATCCTCCATTTTCATCCGATTGACTTGAAATTTGAATAGGATTGTCATGTCAACGAACTGAATTCAACCACCAACTATTTTTAAGATCAACATCGGTAATAAGGTCAACATAGGTCAACCACTTTTTTCAAATTCCTAAAATCCTCAATTTTCATCCAATTGCCTTGAAATGTGAAAAGGATGTTCAGATCAGCTTACTGAAACCAACCACCAACTATGTTTGAGGTGAACATAGGCCAAAAGGTCAACATAGGCCGAATTTCTAAAATTGTCAATTTTCATCCGATTAGCTTAAACTTTGGAGACGATTTGCATATCAGGTCACTGAATTCAACCACAAATAATTTTTGAGGTCAAAAGGATGCTCCACTGAGTGCTATGCTACTTTGTTCTGTTATGCCAAGTGTCACTCTGAGTGATTTTTCATTTGTCTGTCCACTCACTTACACTTGCCCACAGGTCACAATTTTAAACCGATCTTCACGAAACTTCACCTAGTGGTAGAGTTCGTGGTCCGACAAAATCCTCTATATTTTTGAGGTCAAAAGATCAACATAGGCCAAAGGTCAACATCAATTTCAAATTTCTAAAATCCTCAATTTTCATCCGATTGACTTGAAATCTAAATAGGATTTGCATATCAGCTTACTGACTCTACTGGAGGATGCTCCACTGAGTGCCATGCTACTTTGTTCTGTTATGCCAAGTGTCGCTCTATGAGTGATTTTTCATATGTCTGTCTGTTTGTCTGCACAGAATAAATATCATTTTCTCTGCAACCGTTGGTCTGATCGACAGGAAATTTTCACCATAGATGCAACTCCACATGTATAATTTTTTTAATGATAATTATGACATCATAGGTCACGTGGTTCGGCCACCATCTCCGAAAAAAAAACGAAAAATGTTGCACCCGACTCAAGACCGAACTCTTATCTGTCTCCCTCTTCCAAATCCTGGTGGCGTCCGGTCAAATCTGTTTCTGGTGTTTGTTCCCCCTCCATCCCCTCCCTTACCTCAAACGGCTACACAGCTGACTCCGCAAATGAAAAAGCTGAATACCTCACCTCTGTGTTTGCCTCTAAATCTTGTGTCCCAAACCCATCCCTCTCTGTACCCACCATACCCAGTCGTACCCAGCTGCTCATGGACTCCGTGTCCTTTCCTCCTGACAAGGTGGAAAAGTTTCTGTCAACCCTCGACTCTGATTCTGCAACTGCACCTGATGGCATCAGCCCACGGGTCCTAAAATTCTGTTCTTGCGCTCTTTCACTCCCTCTCTCTGTTCTCTTCACCCTCTTTTGCTCAAGGTCAACTGCCATCTGCTTGGAAATCAGCCAACATCACCGCTTTGCACAAAAAAGGTGCAAAAACAGATCCTAGCAACTACAGACCAATCAGCCTTCTCCCAATTATCAGTAAAGTCATGGAATCCATCATTGCTTCGGATATGAAATCTTTCCTCTTCTCCAATGGCTTGATCTCTGATCATCAATTTGGTTTCAGACCAGGTCACTCTACTCTGGACATGCTGCTTCTGCTGTCTCAACAATGGATGGAGGTCCTCAATGCCAAACAGGAAATTAGAGCTGTCTCCCTCGACATATCACGTGCCTTCTATACGGTCTGGAACCCCGCTCTGCTCACCAAACTCTCCTCCTTTGGTATCCATGGAAATCTCCACGCATGGCTGGCGGACTTCCTCTCTAGTCGTAGTCAACGTGTGGCCCTGAATGGGTTTCTCTCATCTCCTCTTCCTGTTCAGGCTGGAGTTCCCCAAGGCAGTGTTCTGGGCCCTGTGCTTTTTCTGGTCTTCATCAATGATCTCTCTGACTCTCTTGAAAATCCTCTCTATCTCTTTGCTGATGACTCCACTCTCTGCCGCTCCATTCCTCATCCCTCAGATCGGCAGTCTGCAACCTCCTCACTCTCTGCAGACCTGGACAAAATCACAGACTGGGCAAACAAGTGGAACATGTTAGTCTGGAGGCATATCCCCAAAAGTGGCCTAGAAAAGGTGGTAGGGGTACACTCATGTTACAAGCTGGCAACAATGTTTTTCTGAAAGCCCAGACCTCTAGGAACCCAAAAAGTCTTGTTGCCAGCTTGGGAAATGGTTTGGACCAGATTTGTGGCCATTTTTCAAAATGGCCGCCTACATTTTTGGTGTTTTCTAATATTTGAGCTCTAGAACTTATATCTGGCTGTCTTAAAGGTCTCTAGGGTTATGACCTTATAACATATAGTCATACAACAATCCTCACCCAAATTGGGGTGCATGGCATATCTATAAGTGGTTTTATTGAAGCAAAAAGGCAAAAATATGCCTGAAAAACGCCTTCATTTTGATTTTTCCAAATCACTAAATTGCATACTGTGAAGTTGTTCTTTGGTCAATTTCTTTCAAAATAGTTTTAAAATTTGCCCAGATCCATCCTCTTCATTAGCAAATCTTCAGGAATATACCCAAGTTCTCAGAAAATATGTTTTATGCATGATCAGCTACCCCTACCCCCTAAATCACAAAACGTGCCAATTTTCAATATTTCCAGATTCCAACCAATATCATTGTTGTATGACTTTTTCTCATCATGATAGGTCCAAATTAACTTACTCTATGTGATTAGGTGTTAATAAAAATTGAATTTCACACTTTAGTGAAAATCCAAGATGGCTGCCAAATGGCCATAGAATATTTGGTGGCGCGAGACCATAAGACTGCAATTTCATTCAGAGGCACTTCTAAAATGTTCCATTTATACTAAATATATGAGGCACTACTATTCTATAGGTCACATGTATGTGAAAGAGTCTTGATGAGTTGAAGATGTATTATTTTAGAGGGGGACTTTATGTAAAATTTATGTTTTATAACATTTGAATTTCAGGAAAGTAGTGTGGATTTGGAAGTGCCTTGTTTGCGGAGTATATTAGTTCCAACATAGCTGACAAACAAGGCACTTACATAAATGAAGACATAGAAGATTGTAAAATATAAGCTATATTATTTAATGTAAAACAAAAATAAACATACATAACTTGTATACATAATGCAAACATTATTATGTTACACTGATCCAAACAATACAAACGTCAATGCAATGCTTGCACCTTTAAACTAAACAAATATTTGGCACTGAATTAACAAAGTCATACCCAACAAGCTAATCTGGCTATTCATACATAAGTGACAGAATGTGGGATACAGTCATATCATAGACTAGTAATACATTGGTGGAACAGAGCTGAAGCAAGACTAGTTACATTACGTCAAATACAGCCAGCATAGTAACAATATGACATTATGGAATATACTCAAGTTTCCATGCATGTCGTCTAATCACTATCAGAGTCATTGAGGGGGTTCCTGCATAAGTCTGCACATTTGCATGCCAATGTGCACCGCAATCCATTTTTCCTACAGTTGCACCTGCCAGTTAGACATGGACGGGCCTTTGAGGTACATGCACACGTCGCAATTTTGACACATTCTGCTGTGAGCCCTTCCTTGGTCATGAGACGGGGCATCAGCTGGTTGTCCTCAAGGTACCAGCCGGATGTTGTTGGATTGGGGATTCCTGGATTTGGCACATTGGCATTTCGCCACACAAGGGCTTGATGATGTGCCCTTAAAATGTGCTGGTGCAATGCATCCTCTGTTGGTGGCATGTTCTCTGGCTTTTTACCAACTTTTCTGAATTGGGAACATCTCAGCGCCTGGATTTCCTTTGCGTCTCCTTTCGGGTTGTAAAGACGGCAGACAAACTCCTCAGCCTTTGCACAAATCTCTTCACTTGGAACATGTGCAACCCCTAGCTGGGAGAGTAGGTGAGGAACTTCAGTACAGTTGCTCATCAAAGGTAAGTACTGTATACGTTTGCCCTAGTGCAGCAGTCATCCTTTGGCAGTTTTGAATCACTGTCCAGATGGTGTCAAACTCATGTGCAGGCTCATTGATTATCGGCATAGGCCCTACTGTAGTCTTTGCTGGATTCACATCAGACACACGCTGGTTAAATGCTGTCCAGCCTGGAACATGCTGGTCCTCGGTGTGAGACTGACGTGCAAGGAGCCATGACACATCTATGGCCATAGCCTCAGAGATAACCTGGGCATCCGATTCCATATACCAATCAGCTTTCACAGCTACTGGAAATGTTGCTTCGGGTTTCTGGGTGCCCATGCCTGAAGGTTGAATCTCATTGAAATGCTCTGGCACAGTTACAGATCTGCTACTGCTTGACTTGACATCAGGTGCAATGGTCTTTTCGCCAGGTATGCTTCTTCGAAAGGCAGCAGACTGTGAGGCATGAAAGGAGCCTTGACCGTCAAGGGTCTCCTCTATGATGTCAATGTTATCATTAGCATATCTGATGTATCCTTGGTAGGCAGCTTGTGCAAAATTCAGGGGTATTATTGTGTTGTTTTGCTCAACATATCTGGCCAAGACAGAGTTTGCAAGGGCAGTGTCAGCTCTTCTTACAGTTTCATAACTAACACCATGTCCTGCAGCATGCATTAGTTGCACCAAGTCCTTGGACCTTGTTGCTTGGTGAACAGTGAGAGCTAGCCCTAGTTGCTTTGGTGTCTGCTTTCTGCCACCAGATGCCAAACATACTATGTCCTGTGCTATGCTCAAAATCCTTTTGCTTTCTCCATCATCATCACCTTCGGAGGTCCCTTCAGAATCTTCAAATATGCTGTCACAATCACACAGCAGGCGTAGGAAAAGGTAAAGGCTTTCAGGAACCACCTTCTGTGCACTTTCAGTATTGATGTCTCCAATATCTGAGTGTCCTGGCATTGTCTTGATGTCATTTCTCATTTTGACTGCCACTCTGTAAAGCCAACTCAAGAGTTCCTTGTCCTTTGTTTCGGCTGAGAAAGATGGAATGTGCTGGGAGGTTTCATCAGAATCTTGTATCTCACTTTGTTCTAGCTCATCTGCCATCTCTGCTAAGTTCTGAACAACAATACCTGTTTGAATTAGTGGGAAGACTAGAAGTGAATCCTGTTGATTCATGGACTGTACAAAATCTGCCCTATCTCCTAATACCCTTTTGACTTTGTTCTTGAATGCTTTGTAACTCTGTCGGTCACATTGCTCCACACAGACACTGAAGTCTCTTCTCATCATGTAACAGTATTGGTGCCAGATGGTTTTCATGGTATAGATGTCTCCTCCAGACAGCCCAGCATCCACCTCCTCGATCATTTTGTTGAAACAAACATCTGGTGGATATTCTGGGCCTTCTTCTACCACAGTTGACTCAGACTTCCTCCTGAAGGTTACATAACAAGGAAGGTGGTACTTCCCTTCAGCAGCTATTAGGTCACTTATTCCTGCCAACCGGCATCTCATAATCTTGTTCTTTTGAGCATCATTTAGTATTCTGTCTGAGGTCTCTAAAGTGGCTACATTCCTCAATTGCTTTCCTGCCTTATCCTCCTGACAGAAAATACATTTGTCCCAGGACACTGAAGCAACTGATGCTCTAGAAGAGGGGCGAATGCATGTAGATGGTTGGTCACACGAGTCCTTTGCTTCCTTTTCATGCCGATTTTTCAGTCTCTCAATATGGTTGGCATGTGTAAACTTTGAATAACAGCCCCTGTGCCATACTATGTGTTCTTTTTCATCATCAAGGTCAATACTCTGTATTCTGTCAAGTGTTGAGATGTACTCATGGTCATGGTATTTCTGTCTCGTAATCACACAGTCTTTAAAGCGTTCGAGACCAACATCTGTGGGCTTGGTTGTCTTTTCATTTTTTCTGTTGCCTTGGCAAATGAAGCATGTGCTCCAGTCGATGTCCAGTGCAACTGATTCTCTCTTCCGTCTCCCGCCTATCACAGCTACAGGTTCCATCTTCATTCATATCTGGAAAGAGACAAAGACTATGTCTACCACAACACTGAAAGCTATTTACAGCACATGCAACAAGCAATATGTTATAGTACATTGTTAACACAACAATTATGTTAAAATGATGATTCGGGCAGGACCTGAGGAAGGATACAAAGGAAAGCATCATTATTGCAATATATTATGTCTCAAAAATGTGTTGGTATCAAATGGTAGACTGCATTACCTTAACTTAACGTCATAATGTGAAATATTATATTTTATTGGCCATTTGGCAGCCATCTTGGATTTTCACTAAAGTGTGAAATTCAATTTTTATTAACACCTAATCACATAGAGTAAGTTAATTTGGACCTATCATGATGAGAAAAAGTCATACAACAATGATATTGGTTGGAATCTGGAAATATTGAAAATTGGCACGTTTTGTGATTTAGGGGGTAGGGGTAGCTGATCATGCATAAAACATATTTTCTGAGAACTTGGGTATATTCCTGAAGATTTGCTAATGAAGAGGAGGGATCTGGGCAAATTTTAAAACTATTTTGAAAGAAATTGACCAAAGAACAACTTCACAGTATGCAATTTAGTGATTTGGAAAAATCAAAATGAAGGCGTTTTTCAGGCATATTTTTGCCTTTTTGCTTCAATAAAACCACTTATAGATATGCCATGCACCCCAATTTGGGTGAGGATTGTTGTATGACTATATGTTATAAGGTCATAACCCTAGAGACCTTTAAGACAGCCAGATATAAGTTCTAGAGCTCAAATATTAGAAAACACCAAAAATGTAGGCGGCCATTTTGAAAAATGGCCACAAATCTGGTCCAAACCATTTCCCAAGCTGGCAACAAGACTTTTTGGGTTCCTAGAGGTCTGGGCTTTCAGAAAAACATTGTTGCCAGCTTGTAACATGAGTGTACCCCTACTGTCACATTTCCTGGAAGTGCCTCCAGACTATGTCTTTCAATCCTGACAAATCTCACACTCTTACGATGTCTCTCTGAAAAGACCGACTGGACAACCCTCCCATCTACTTTCTGAATAATCCTCTCCAAGAAGTTCTGTCACTCAAGCTTTTGGGTCTCACTATCTGCCATGATCTTTCCTGGGAAAACCACATTTCCAAGCTGGCCTCCAAAGCCAGTCGCCGACTGGGCATCCTCCGTCGTGCGAAGTCCTTCCTTGGCACACCTGAGCTCCTCACCACATACAAGGCTTTCATCCGCAGCTCAATGGAATACTGCTCTCCCCTCTGGGCTGGTGCTCCTGCCTCACACCTAGCTCGTCTTCACGCTGTTGAATCCAAAGCATTCAGAATCATTGGAATCTCCCGTGATGACGCTATCTCCGAGGGCCTTTCACTTAATCACCGCAGGCAGGTTGGTGGTCTTTCCGTCTTCTACCGACTCCTCTCCGGCCTTGCTCCCCCAGCTCTCTCTGGGCTCTGTCCCCCAAATATTCCTGCAGGTCGCACAAGATCTGCCTGCAACCCTCTTATGGTTAAACTGCCAAAATCAAGACTCTCTGCTCACCTTCACTCCTTCATTCCTCTTTTCTCCCGCCTCTGGAACAAACTCCCTCACTCTCTTCAATCCCACTCCTCCCTCCAGGTCTTTAAAACGGCTGTTCACCACCATCTCTTATCTTCCCCAATCCAAAACCTTGATCTTTTCTACCCCCGCTAATTTCACCCCAAATCCTCTTTTTTGAGGTGACTTTTGACCTCTTTCCTGGAAGTCCTTGGTGTCCTTGCGTTTTATACCTACCCTGCCTCCCCCCAGGCCCTCTCCCTCCAAAAACATCTCCCGATGTCCCTGCTCTCAAATATTGTGTTTGTGTGCTTCCTCCCCTTTTCTCCCCATCTTGTCTTCCGCTCCCTCTTTTTATATATTTTGTTTGTCTGGTTGATTTGTTTGTGAAGTAAATGTTAGCTCTTTCACGAGCCTCTATTCAGTATACAAAAAAAATAAAAAAATCCTGCATAGTCTCACCTTTTCTGTCCACCCTGCATAGTCTCGCCTTTTCTGTCCAGCCTGCATAGTCTCACCTTTTCTGTCCATCGTGCATAGTCTCACCTTTTCTGTCCATCCAGTATCGTCTGACCCTTTCTGTCCATCCTGCATAGTCTCACCTTTTCTATCCATCCTGCATAGTCCCACCTTTTGGGTCCATCCTTTATAGTCTGACCATTTCTGTCCATCCTGTATAGTCTCACCATTTCTGTCCATCCTGCATAGTCTGACCCTTTCTATCCGTCCTGTATAGTCTGACCCTCTCTGTCCATCCTGTATAGCGTGACGGATTCGTCACTTCCGTTGTGGTGGTTTTCATCCACTGTAAACATTTCTGATTCCCTATACTATTATTGCTTTCAAAAGGTTAATTTTATTGTTTATGAACTGTTTTCAAAAGATGAAAAAGTTAGTGTTAAAAGAAATCGGAAACCGGACCGGGAACCGGACGACGACGAAGAGGAAGAAGATTAAAGAAGGCGGAGCGAGTGGAGTCGGACAAGAAGCATAGTTGCTTTGCGGTCCAGAGCGAACGTTGGCGAACAAGCGTCACGAGTGAACTTTGGGTTTCCCAGGAAAGGGATTCTTGCGACAGAGTGGTTATCGCTGTGACAGATAAGCCTGCGTGTCAGGTTTTGCGATTGATTCAGGAGAGAATCATCGTCGGGCCGTTACGTCTCGAGTACAGGCCATCGGCCATTTTGACTTGCGCGCTTTGCACGTCGAGCAAGGTTTCTTGGCTTCGCTTCAGCCTTTGCGCGTTGCGCAAGGTTTTTCTTTGCTTGACTTCAGCCGTTTTCCCCACATTCAGACGTATCTGGTGTGTGTGTGTGCGCAACACGGATTTTGAAGGTAAATCGGAGGTTCGCCGACGGTGAGCCTTGGAACGTCCATACCCGAGGGTGTGATTTCCCAGTCGCCTGGAGGGCGCCTTTGGATTTCCCAGTCGCCTGGAGGGCGCCTTTGCACAGCTTTGGCAGCCAGACTGTACCTGCCAACCCAACGGGATTCTGGTCTCGATTGGACATTGATCTGACGATCGCTGGAGCAAATCGGCTCTGGCTTGAAGCCGGGGATTAGAGACATTGGGGATGTTCTTGTTTCACTCACTTGGAGCACAGTGAGTTATATATTATAAAACTGATGGTACCATCATAGGATATATATTGATTATACTTTTGATTACTATTATTGTTGTACTGTTATTCTTATGTGATCTTAATACAATATTTGTTTGTTGGTAACAATTGGTGTGGCTTCGCCATTGATCTTTGACATACAGAATAACACATTTTTCTGCCGTGACTCCTATCGGGGCTTGGAGGTACACCGTGACCAGAGGGTCGGGGAGGAGCGCGTAACAATAGTCTGACCCTTTTTGTCCATCCTGTATAGTCTGACCCTTTCTGTCCATCCTGTACATTCTGACCCTCTGTCCATCCTGTGCAGTCTGACCCTTTGTCCATCCTGTATAGTCTGACCCTCTGTCCATCCTGTATAGTCTGACCATTGCTGTCCATCCTGTATAGTCTGACCCTTTCTGTCCATCCTGTATAGTCTGACCCTTTCTGTCCATCCTGTGTGAATAACGTGCTGCTCGTGGCCACATCATGTAAGTTAGTATTGTTGCCCCATAGCATGTAAAAGTGTTATGGGAGGTCATGATATTGTTATTATAAATTGTTTCATTGATTTATTACTCCTGTTGAGATGATTATAATCTATCATTGTGTATCTTGCAATGGCCTGATGTTGGCTTAGCGGTTAGGGTGCAGGCTTGGGATCCCAGGATTCTGGGTTTGAATCCCGGTCGATCGCTGAATTAATGCCGAGTGCTGAATTAATCACTCAGTGTGTCATCCTTCTGAGGTCGGCAAATTGAGTACCAGCTCACTAGTAATTCATTGTGTGTCGCAAGAGGCGACCAACTGGGTTGGGGGCAGAAAACATTGCTTCAAAAAGGAGACCATGGTGCCCGAAAAAGGCCAAGCCCTGCTCTGCGGGGAAAATGGCTTCTAAAGGTGGTTCTTTTCTTCTTTTATTATGTATCTTTCAGATATCCTTGATGTGTACTGGTTATCCATTGTTTTTTCCTGTTTGATTTACTTTGCCATTGGCAGAACTCATCAATAAAGCATTCATCTGGCTGATGAACGTTGTGCCTAATTGTCCATGCGAGTCTCGAATGACTTAAGGTAATTTAAATACTTTTTTTTAAACAATAATTTGATGCCAGATAAATTGTTTTTCCCGAGGCGCTAAGTTATGAGCAACGTGTGCTCGGGTGGGCCATGTGCTTAATTCCCAAGTTACCCGAACATCACTTTGGGAAGGGATGCCAGAAGCTGTTACAATCTGTCTGTGGTCCTGGAGTGTGCGAGTTTATGTGTGTGTGTGTGTGTGTGTTTATGTGTGTGTGTGTGTTTATGTGTGTGTGTGTGTGTTTATGTGTGTGTGTGTGTTTATGTGTGTGTGTGTGTGTATATACATATATATATATATATATATATATATGTGTATACAGATCTATAATAATAAAAGGCAGTGTCCGTCCACCGGTCTCCTCCATAACTCCAAAACCATTAAACCTAGCGGCCCGAAACTTTGCATGCATACACCTTGACCTCCAAAATATTGCTGGGATGAAAACTGGGTGTTTTGGTGTTTTGCACCCTTTTTGAAGAATAATGAGGTGCTCATAAGAAAAGAAACCCCATGTGGTGGTTTACCAATATGGCGGCCCACATTCTTGGTCAGCCCACTGCACCTCGCTGGGTTCTTAAGCCATTTTGTTTTGGCCTACACAAACGTGCCTTTCCTTGGAAACACGATCGAGTCCGGGCTCCAGCAGAATACGGACAAAAGGATGGCAAGGCACAAACTCGTCCGAGAAGATATTTATTCGTAAAACCAACTCGGGAAAACTGAAAAGCCCGTTTATCAGGCTGCATTATAAAGCACAACCAGAAACCGAAACCGAAAGCCACGCCTCTCAAGTGAGGCGTGCTTCGGTGGTCACGTGATCAACAAGTGTAGCTGATTATACCCGCACGCGCGGCACGCTTTGGTGGTCACGTGACCAGCCACTCTGGCGCCGTGGATCCCCGCCGGTGACGTCACCGGCTGGAGCAAGGAGATTCTGATGCTGGTCTTGCTTGGGGGACCCATGGGTCGCTACACACGCCCCCCCCAGAATGGACTTGGTCCAGGGAGGTCAACCTGAGGGTGGTCCGGATGACCCGACCGAAACGACCCCCGGCCAGTCGCGGGGGGGGGGGGGGGGGGGGGTCCGGTGTGGTGGTGGGTGGTCAGACCGGGGGTGCAGGCAGGGGGGGTCCGGTGTGGTGGCGGGTGGTCAGACGGGGGGTGCAGGACGGGGGGGCGGCCGAGGGGCCGGGCAAGTCCTCGGGGGAGGCTGCCGAGGTTCCTCGCGGGCCTCCCGAGGTTGCAGTTCGCGGGTGCAGTGCCGAGAAGGCTTGAGCGGTGCATGCGAAAAGCGGGTGAGCCAACCGAGGGGCTGGTCAAGGCCTCGGGGGAGGCTGCCGAGGTCCCTCGCGGGCCTCCCGAGGATGCGGGGCTGGTAAAGGCCTCGGGGGATGCAGTGGATGGGGGGCGGCCGAGGGCCGGGCAAGTCCTCGGGGGAGGCTGCCGAGGTTCCTCGCGGGCCTCCCGAGGTTGCAGTTCGCGGGTGCAGTGCCGAGAAGGCTCGAGCGGTGCACGCGAAAAGCAGGCGAGCCAACCGAGGGGCTGGTCCAGGCCTCGGGGGAGGCTGCCGAGGTTCCTCGCGGGCCTCCCGAGGATGCAGGGTCGGAGAAGTAGTTGCGGTTGTAGTTGTAGTAGTAGTTGCGCGAGGGTGACGAAGCGGCCGTGCCTTCGGAGGGTCTTGGAGTAGGCTCGCCCCTCTGGTCGTAGAGGAGGAGCCGAGCGCGGTGCGCGAACCTCATAGTCATGGCCGTCGTCGTTTCCGAAACTCCGGCATTTCGAAACCGCGTTCGAAACTGCGCCCGAAGCCGTGCCGGAGAAGCCGGCGTCACCAGCTTAGGTGGCTTCCCTGGCTAGGGCGTGCTTGCCGTGTCCGTTCGCAGCCCCCTCATCTGTGCTGGGGCAGTCGGGGTTGCGTGTTCAAATTCGGGGTCACCAGTGAAGGAGTCCGGGCTCCAGCAGAATACAGACAAAAGGATGGCAAGGCACAAACTCGTCCGAGAAGATATTTATTCGTAAAACCAACTCGGGAATACTGAAAAGCCCGTTTGTCGGGCTGCATTATAAAGCACAACCAGAAACCGAAACCGAAAGCCACGCCTCTCAAGCGAGGCGTGCTTCGGTGGTCACGTGATCAACAGGTGTAGCTGATTATACCCGCACGCGCGGCACGCTTTGGTGGTCACATGACCAGCCACTCTGGCGCCGTGGATCCCCGCCGGTGACGTCACCGGCTGGAGCAAGGAGGATCTGATGCTGGTCTTGCTTGGGGGACCCATGGGTCACTACAACATAATTGAAGCATATCATCAAAATATGGATTCGGATATGAGGATTGGATGCTGTAGACTAAATAATGTCCAAATCTGGAGTGAAATCTGACAAAATTTACCATATATTGCGATTTATAACAAAGTGTATATATTAGGGTGGTCCACAGATATATGTAATATTTAATACAATTAAAAATCCATGCTCCACAAGGCCGCCCTTGTTCCAATGTTTATAAAGATCATATATATATATATATATATATATATATATATATATATATATATATATATATATATATATATATATATATATATATATATATACATATATATATATATATATATATATACATACATACATACATACATATATATATATATATATATATATATATATATATATATATATATATATATATATATAGTTGCGGATCTCACCGTCGGCCCTTTTTCCCCTTACCAAGGGGGGGGATTAGTCCCCTTGTCTCCAACTGACCGGCATGAGTCCTGAAGCTGCCCAGCTCCCTCCAGAGGCAGGTGAGCAACCTCGTTCGAGACCGCGGACAAGATGTTATTTGCCGAGCGGATTAGCAGCCCCGGCTCGAACCATTAGCAATACTACACCCGATCCTAAACGTTGGCCAAATCGTGCCACAGGTATTCAATGGGGAAATCACTAAAACGAGACGGATGTAAAGGAAAGAAGGCAAGGTAGGAAGAACAGGGATTTATTAACCAATTACTATTTACACAATCAAAGGAACCAAGGAGGAGGAATGAAACGAAAATAAAGACAGAAGGAGGAGAAGAAACTGCAATTATTAACTTACCTATACAGTCTTACTTATTCCCAGGGACAACACGAAGGACAGAAGCCAATCAGACTTACACGGGGAATGAAGCAGGAATGAATGGAAGGAGGTGGATGGCTGGACGGACGAGAAGGTGGGATCACCGGGAAGGATGCGGGCCCGGTTGGTGTGATGACGCGGCTCGAGGTGAGCAGCCGCCAACCCTCCTCAAGCGTGTTCGCACGGCGGCGTTACTTCGCGGCCGCAACTGCCGTCAAAGCTCAAAGCTGCGGTGGTCAAAACTGCGGTGGTCTCAAAGCTGCGGTGGATTCTGCTGCGGTGGATTCCACTGCGGTGGATTCCGCTGTGGTGGATTCCTTACTCATCTGCTCGTGGGGGCTTCCTCGGTCATCCGCTGGTGGGGGCTTCCTTGGTCATCTGCTTCGGTCATCTCTCCAAGCAGTCCCTCCTAACTTCCTTTTATAAGGCGCGTGGCGATCAAGCCGCCGGCCTTTTAGAAACGCCCATCAGGGAGCTCGCCTCGGCCTGGATTGGTCGCGAGGGCTCACCGATCCCACCCCCTTGATGAGGCGTTGGCAAAGCCACGCCTTGTTCCTGGTGCTTGGTTGACTCCTCCCACCTTCTTCTCCGAGATGATCTCGCCATAATGGCGGCAAATGTAGTTGGCAATGCGAATGGCAATGACGCAGTTGGAAATGGAGGTTTTGTGCAATTGTAAGGGGATCTATCTTATTTCATCTGGTGCAATGCAGTCAACTCATGGGAAACAGAGCTTTATACGAACATAGAATAAGAAATAGCTATAGAGAAGGGTATATGGTGGCCTACGTGCTTGTACATGGACTAGCTATGGTGCACTCATTTCAATTAACAGCCAATTAAAGAGGAAATGTACATAGGAAATTTTAATACTAAATTTACAAAGTGAAGGTTCTAAAAACCGTAACACAGCACCCTCATTCCTCACGGCACGACTCGGGCCGACAAAACTTTAACTTAGTGTGGCACGTCGGTGTAGTTCCCTCTACAATTGACCTGACCCTGAGTGTGACAGTTTTAAAACACAAATAAGTATGTCCCTCTGCTGCATTGCACCCTGCCTAACAGATTCACACCCACAGGATAACTGAATTGCGGAATGGTTTTCAAGCTAAACATGTACTGTGGGGAGCATTATTTACAAGTGACGTTACTTGGACTATTTACAAAACACAACCCAGGACCTGTGATTTTTCTTTTAGGGGGGGGGGGGGGGGGGAAGACAGCCTGCGCTGCATCGACGCACCAGCACCAATAAAGAGCCCCATTTAAAAATAACAAACAAAAAAAAAACACCTTTGGAGGCCATTTTCCCCCGCAAAGTGGGGGTTGGCCTTTTTCGGGGACCGTGGTTGTTGTTGTTTTTTTGGTCCCCTTTTTGAAGCAATGTTTTACGGCCGGATGCCCTTCCTGCCGCCAACCCTTTTTGTCGCCTTTTACAACAAGCAGGGAATTACCAGTGAACTGGTACTCAATTAGCCGACCTCGGAAGGATGACAGGCTGAGTCAACCCCCCTGGCGTTAATTCAGCGATCGACCGGGATTCGAACCCAAGATCCTAGGATACTAAGCTGGCACCCTAGCCGCTAGCCCAACACCAGGGTCTTGTGAACACCAGGGCCGACATCCTAAAAGTGGCGGAGTGCCCATTTAACTACACGCACTAACAGGCCACACCAATAAAGAGCCCCATAAAGCACGATAAAGCACCAGTCAGTGCACAGTCACCACAGTTCAAAAAAGACAAACCCCTGTTGGTGGTCTTGTTCTTCGGCTCCCTCTGCTGGCCATTGTTCTTCCTCATGTTGTCAACTTCATCTTCTTGGTTGCAGCCTATTTGGTGGATATAAAGCACAAAACGTGTCCATTTTTATTTATGGCCCACAAGGGCTGACTATGGGTGGTTCACCTGTGGGCTTGGTGCCACCTCACCGGGTCCGCAAGCAAGATCTTGGGCCATCGTGGCCGGTTCCAGCAGAGGGGCCATGCCCCAACCCGTGGGGTCCATGAGTTGTGCTCAGCCACAGACATGTGGTCCATAAGTGGTGCGTGGATGCAGGCAGCTGGTTGCGAGGATTCTGGCACACCGACGCGGCCCCCCGCACGCTCCCCTCAGTGCCCAGAGAGCACGATCCATGGGTCAGGGAAGGAAGACAGAGAAGACAGGTGAGAGGGGTAAGGTCACAAGGGTACACATCAAACAAGGCAATGCAGATTGAGGGGCGCATGGGAGCGAATGAGAAAGGTTCGTCCCTACGTACGCCCCCCACATGTGACCGACACTGCTCCCCCTTGCCCCTCCCCATATTTACAAAAGCCTACACATTTACGAATCCGTCACTACGTCTCATCCTCCCGATATTTCCCCTATACCAAATTCGTCACTAATGTCACGTCTTCCCCATATTTCCCCTATACAAAATTCGTCACAATCCCATTGTCTAAATTTGCCATCACCAATTCATCATCATTCCTCATAAGGAGGGAGAGATGGAACATCAGCACAATGTCACACCCACGTCATGATGCGTCTCACATTCCAAACATTTGCACAAAAAAATAATAAAAACATGGCATGGTGTGGCGTTCTGTCACCTCAGGTGAGTGGATGTAGATGGTGCGAGAAGATTTCCATCCTATCGACCTTCTAAATGACATTAACACACTTTACACTACCCGGGGTCTTTCCCTGCCAATCCATTGGCAATCTTACTCTATGCGGTTTTAAGAACCAAATTCCCATTGACCAAACTGTGGTGCTTCATCAATTTGGGGTCTCACTCCCCCGATTCAACTCCCTGTGCCTTTGCACAATTTCCGGGCTGAGTCGTGTGGCTCTCCCAGCAGGTCTACCCACCTGCACACCTCCACCACTGCAGTTGCCTCCGAGCTTACCTGCTCCTTACCCTAACCTATCTACCTGGGGAAGGCCCTCTGGCGCTCTCCCCACTCGGTGCCCTCTCTGGCACTGGGCTACCCGGGTCCGTCCTCTGGATCCTCAGGCCCCATCCACAACTCTACCGGCTCCCAGAGCCCACATGCGGCCTCACCTGGCCGACATCCTAACAGTGGCGGAGTGCCCATTTAACTACACGCACTAACAGGCCACACGCCCAGCCATTTCCACGACACTAATGCACCCATCCAAACACCAATCTTCCACACGCACCACAGATGCCAATATCCAACCACAATTTACCTATTCCCTCTACCTAACTCTTAAACTACCCTCCCCGGGTATTCGTGATGGGGTCCATCCTCCCCATCCACTGCCTTCACACCATCCACTCCACTCCACAGTTTTCACCATACTCACTCCATACCATCCAATTCCATACTCCATATATTCCAGACCATTTATTCCATACAACCATGCTCCATGCACCTGTTCACTTGCACACCTGTGCAATCACACCTGGTGCCTCCTGCACCCTCCTTCCTCCCAGGCTTCTTCAATCCCAGCACAACCACAATTGTTCCTCATACACTGCTTCATACCTTTCCATGCTCAATACAATCCACAATCACAATTATTCCTCATACGCTGCTTCATACCTTTCCATGCTCAATACAACTCACAATCACCTCACTCACTCATACACTGCTCCATACACTTTCGATTCTTAAACACACGGCATCTGATCTACCTGGTTTCCTTCTGACTTGGTGCTCCCCGTCTTTCCTTTAAACTAAGCACATACCACGTCGTTATCATCCATTCTAACCTCTCTTTGTCCCCGACTACCTGTCCAATGTCGCTACTTACCTCTACCGTTACCTATGGTCATCTCTAGGTCCCTATACAATTATCCTAACCCTGCCGGGCTAGTTTTCACTGCCAAACCCCATAAAACTATAGCTCATGTGCCCCCACATGTGAGGGACAGTGGATTTTCCATCCCACCACATCGGGCATCTTCCACTATAAATTTTGCTCATCAAATTCCAGCCAATCAAAAATTTGCCAATCCTATTCACTATCCTAAATTTCGGATCAAAACACTTATCATCACAGTCCGCTATATCTGAGCCTCGGTGCGTCATGACATCATAAAAACTCGGCTTCGCAAAGCCGAGCAATGAATTCGGGTGATTTGGTCGCCTGCAGGTTGAATCCGTCCGGCATTCGGTTCAGGGGAGGCTGTTTGGTCGGGCCGAGATTCCACGCACCATCTCGGCGCGGATCCTTGTGGCCTCCGGCCCGATGGCTCAATCTCGCCCGGTCGGAACCCCGTCCCTGCCACAAGGGGGCACCGTTCCGCTTCCTCCTACCCGCCCTTGAACCGGACTGGTCGCCTTGCCCGGCTAGGCCCGGACTCGACCGTACAGGGCGGGGCCAGGCCAGAATCGGCAACGACGCTTCGAAGAGAAGCAACACCGATCCGCGCCGGGCCTCGCATCCAACAAAGCGCACCGCGCCCCGAGTGTTCGCGTCAGCTATCCGTCGCCCGAAACGCTGCTCCGGTCCACGTCGATGCTTTACTTGCATGCTCACACCACTCGTTCCGTTTGTTGCTCATACATCCCATGCACTTCGTCAATTCTACCACCGCACTCCGTTACACACCACACCTCTCGCACACACTCGTCGTTCGCACACTTCATTCCACACCTCGCCTCCGTTACGTCCTCCGTAACACTCACCATGGGCGTGCACTCTTGCATCCACCCACTCACGCGCTTCAATGGGCTCTCCCACACCTGCGCCACAACCAACTCAGGTGTGCTTTCTCGCACACTCTCGCCGTTCATCCCAGGTGTGCATTCTCGCACCCGCTCCTCCACCAACTCACTCTCCGGGTCACTCTCACCCTCGCACGTACACTCCATATCGCTCTCACTCTGTCACACTCCGTACACTCCAACGTGCATTCCCGCTCGCACTCGGTTTTACTCCCACACTTTATAACACACCCACTCACTGACGCACACTTTTTCCTCACAAGCACGCCATTTCCACTCACACCACTCCCCACGGACCTTCCACAAACGCCCGGGTGCCATATCGACCCCAATCGCGCGACAATTCTCTTCGCGCCAAACACTTTGCCGAAAAACCTCTTAGCACCATATACAGCCCGTCTCATCTTCAGGGTTCTTCTTCCTCCCTGCACCAACACCTGCAAATCTTTATAAGGATTAAGCACGGCATCAAGGTGTGAGCACGGACATTGTACAGTTTCCATTCCTTCCTCCAATTGCTGGGCTACCTCCGTCGTCTTTTCAATTTCAATTATATCCACTACTGCTTTTTCTTTATTCACCTCGACGACCGCTGGCTTTATTAAAATTCCCTCTTCCACCTCGGGGGTCGCCGGCTTCCCCACACCCCGGGTCACGATCTCTATACCCGTCCAGTTACCTGTGCCTTGCTCCGACTCGCTCAACCTGCGCTCCTCGACCCGCGTTACCCCGTCGTGCACCCGTGTGCCCCTCCCGCTCAACCTGCGGTCAACCTCCCTCTCGGCTTCCCTCACCTCATATGCGGCTTGCCCTCTCGCCAACCCCTCATTAATTTCTTTGGCTTGGCCAACTATGCCCCCCAGTTTGTCCCCTAATCTGCTTCCGAATCCCTCAAATTTGCTTCCGAGTCCATCCAATTTGCTTCCGAGTCCCCTGATTTGGCTTCCCATATCAATTCCCCAATTCCCCTATTTGATTTTCGAATCCCCCAAATGTACTGTCCAACTTCCCAATTTGGGCGCTGGTACCCCGTGCTTCGTCCCTCATTCTGCTTTCCATCCCTTCAATTTGGCTTCCCAGCCCCCTGTTCTCTTCCCTTTCCTCATCCGCCTTGACCATGAAGGCCTGCATTTGCAGCATGAGTAGGTCCCAGTTCATTGGTGCTGCGGGCGCGGCTGCCGCAACCACGTGCGAGCCGCCATTTTGTGCGCCTCCCACCTCATGCGAGGCACCGCCATCTCGTGTGCCTGAAGCCTCCGCTACCACATCCTCATTGCTCTCCTCTTCTCTCTCCCCCATATACATTTCCCTGGGGTCCTGGGTCGCTTCTACCCCTTCTAACTCTACCCCTTCTAACTCTTTATTTACAATCAGGTCACTCCATCCCCATCCTTTGGTCGGCTCAGCGCACTCCCACTCATCGTCCCAACACACCTGGTCACAACAACGCACAAAATCGCACCTCCTGTCTGCGAACCCTGGCCAAATCACCTGGATTCATACCCGCCGTACAAAACAACATCAAGCTCACCCTGTTCAATACCCGGTCCCTCAACAACAAATACCTCATCCCGAACGACTACATCCTGGAAAATAAACTGGACTTTCTCTGTCTCACTGAGACCTGGCAACAACTACTGGACTACTACACGCTCAACCTCACCACACCCAATGGATATTCTTACATCAATAAACCACGCTAGGAGGGCCGAGGTGGTGGAATTGCCGTTATTCACCGACAAGACATCAAGACCAACCTCATCTCCATCTCATCTGCTCCATCATTTGAACACCTGGCTTTTAAACTCTCTGGTCACACACAGTCAGTCATGGCTGTTGTCTACCGCCCTCCCAAACCACACCCATCATTCCTGTCTGACTTCTCCTACTTTCTGACCCAGCTATGTTCCCTCTCCCCCTCAATCCTCCTCCTTGGTGATTTCAATATCCACATGGACTCCACTGACTCCACGCTAACCACTGACTTCACTGATTTACTCACCTGCTTTAACCTCACTCAACATGTCAACTTTCCTACCCATAACCGTGGTCACATTTTGGACCTTGTCTGCTCTACTGGACTAATTTTGCACCATCTCTCTGGCTCCGACCTCACTCTCTCTGACCACCTAGCCATCACTCTGACCATCAACATCCCCACCCCAGCACCAAGGCATTATCGCACTATCAACTTCCGTAAGCTAAACGCTCTTTCACCTACCTCATTCTCATCGACCCTCTCTGAAAAAATGTCCACTTCTCCCTTCGTTGACCTCCACACCCCTTCTGACCTCACTGACTACTACAACCACACTCTCTCCTCCTGCCTTGACCAACTTGCGCCAATAAAAACCAAAACAGTTTCTTTCACCCATTCTGCTCCCTGGTTTACCCCTGAACTCCGCCTGATGAAAACTCGTGCTCGCCAACTTGAAAGACTCCGCAATAAAACAGGTCTCACAGTTCACTCCCAGGCCTACAAGGACCACATACAACACTATAAAGATGCCCTCTCCCGCGCCCGCTCCGACTACTACTCTCAAATTATCCACTCTGGCTCCGGAAACCCAAAAGCACTCTTCTCTACAATAAACAAACTCCTCAGCCCCCTGAACACCACCACCCAGTCATTCACAATAGACAACTGCATCTCCTTCCTTTCATTCTTCCAACGCAAAATTGAAAACATCTACAACAGCTTGACCACCGCCGCACCCGCTCCCCCTCAAACCACCTGCCCCCCCTTATCCTGCCATCCCCTGTCTCAATTCTCCCCAACTGACCTCTCTGAACTCATCGGAATGAAAACTGCCACCTGCACTCTTGACCCCATCCCCTCCAGCTTTGTCAAGGCCTCCCTTCCTGCTCTCTCTCCACTTATCATTGCAACAATAAACTCCTCCCTGTCTACAGGCATCGTCCCACCATCCCTCAAAATTGCTGCTGTTACCCCCATTCTGAAAAAACCTGGACTAAACCCTGACACCCTAAATAACTTCAGACCCATCTCCAACCTACCCTTTCTGTCAAAGGTTTTGGAACGCGCTGTAGCCACTCAACTCAAACATCACCTCTCTGCCAATAACCTGTATGAAACATTCCAATCCGGATTCCGCTCCAACCACAGTACTGAAACTGCTCTCCTCAAAATCACCAACGACCTTCTCCTCTCCTCTGACGCTGGCAACCTCAACATTCTCATCCTCCTCGACCTCAGTGCCGCCTTTGACACCATCGATCACACCATCCTCCTCACCCGACTTGAAACCACCTTTAACATTACCGGCACTGCCCTCTCTTGGATTAAATCATACCTCTCTGACAGACGTCAGTTCATCTCCATCAATAACTGCAAATCCCCCACTGCTCCCCTCCCCCAAGGTGTCCCCCAAGGTTCAGTTCTTGGCCCCCTCCTCTTCATCCTTTACCTGTCCCCCCTCGGTCACTTAATCCGCCGTCATGGTCTCCAATTCCACTGCTTCGCCGATGACATCCAGCTTTTCATCTCCACCAAGTCCATCTCCACCGCCACCCACTCTATCCTGACAAACTGCATCACTGAAATAAAATCCTGGCTTCAAATCAACTTCCTCAAACTTAACTGTGATAAATCTGAAATAATCATCATTGGCCCAAAAACGCTCACCAAGTCCACCCATAATTTTGCCCTCAACATCGACGGTTTCCCAGTATCCACCTCCCCTCATCTGGAATCTTGGCATCATCTTTGACCAAACCCTCTCCTTCGACAAATACACTAAACAGATCACAAAGACAGCCTTCTTTCACCTGAAAAACATCGCCCGTCTCCGTCCATCCCTCTCCTCCGTGGCTGCAGAAACCCTCATCCACGCCTTCATCACTTCCCGTCTGGACTACTGCAATAGCCTCCTTTATGGTTCACCCTCAACAATCACCAATAAACTCCAATACATTCAGAACTCCGCTGCCCGTCTACTCACCCATTCCCGGACCCGTGACCACATCACCCCCGTCCTTTACAAGCTTCACTGGCTCCCCATCTCCCAGAGAATCCAGTACAAAATCCTCCTCTTGACCTACAAAGCCCTCCATAACCTGGCCCCATCCTACCTGGCTGACCTCCTCTCCAGACACACTCCCACCCGCAACCTCCGCTCTGCTGGTACCAACCTCCTGACCCCCCCCCCCCCATCCGGACCAAATTTAGATCCTGGGGGGACAGGGCCTTCTCCATCGCTGCTCCCACCCTCTTGAACTCGCTACCTCACACCATCAGAGACTCCTCCTCACTCACCACATTCAAAACATCACTCAAGACCCACCTGTTCAACACTGCATTCAACATTTAACCCACAGCATCTAACCCCTGACTATCTCCTCTCCTTCTCCCTCCTTTGTGCTTTGAATATTTCCCTATTGATTCTTCTTTTTTTGCAATTGTTTTTATGTTTTGCTATGCATTATGTTTTGCACTCTGTCAAAGCATCTTTGGGCTTCCTGAAAAGCGCTATATAAAATAAATGCATTATTATTATTTATTATTACTCCCCCCGGCATCCGATCGCCTTGATTATCCATGGCACGATTTTTTTTAAATTTGGATGTTATAAAAAAATTAAATTTTTTTACCACTCGTAATTTGAGTGCGCTAAGCGCACTTCAGGTCAGAATCCCACTCCTGGCACCAATTGTTGCGGATCTCACCGTCGGTCCTTTTTCCCCTTACCAAGGGGGGATTAGTCCCCTTGTCTGCAACTGACCGACGTGAGTCCTGAAGCTGCCCAGCTCCCTCCAGAGAGGCAGGTGAGAAACCTCATTCGAGACCGCGGACAAGATGTTATTTGCCGAGTGGATTAGCAGCCGCGGCTCGAACCATTAGCAATACTACACCCAATCCTAAACGTTGGCCAAATCGTGCCACAGGTATTCAATGGGGAAATCACTAAAACGAGACGGATGTAAAGGAAAGAAGGCAAGGTAGGAAGAACAGGGATTTATTAACCAATTACTATTTACACAATCAAAGGAACCAAGGAGGAGGAATGAAACGAAAATAAAGACAGAAGGAGAAGGAGACACAGTGCAATTATTAACTTACCTATACAGTCTTACTTATTCCCAGGGACAACACGAAGGACAGAAGACAATCAGACTTACACGGGGAATGAAGCAGGAATGAATGGAAGGAGGTGGATGGCTGGATGGACGACAAGGTGGGATCACCGGGAAGGATGCGGGCCTGGTTGGTGTGATGACGCGGCTCGAGGTGAGCAGCCGCCGACCCTCCTCAAGCGTGTTCGCACGGCGGCATTGCTTCGTGGCCGCAACTGCCATCAAAGCTCAAAGCTGCGGTGGTCAAAACTGCGGTGGTCTCAAAGCTGCGGTGGATTCCGCTGCGGTGGACTCCTTACTCATCTGCTCGTGGGGGCTTCCTCGGTCATCCGCTGGTGGGGACTTCCTTGGTCATCTGCTTCGGTCATCTCTCCAAGCAGTCCCTCCCAACTTCCTTTTATAAGGCGCGTGGCGATCAAGCCGCCGGCCTTTTAGAAACGCCCATCGGGGAGCTCGCCTCGGCCTGGATTTGTCGCGAGGGCTCACCGATCCCGCCCGCTAGATGAGGCATTGGCAGAGCCACGCCTTGTTCCTGGTGCTTGGTTGACTCCTCACACCTTCTTCTCCGAGATGACCTCGCCATAATGGCGGCAAATGTAGTTGGCAATGCGATTGGCAATGATGCAGTTGAAAATGGAGGTTTTGGGCAATTGTAAGGGGATCTATCTGATTTCATCTGGTGCAATGCAGTCAACTAATGGGAAACAGAGCCTTATACTAACATAGAATAAGAAATAACTATAGAGAAGGGTATATGGTAGCCTACGTGCTAGTACATGGACTAGCTACGGTGCACACATTTCAATTAACAGCCAATTAAACGGGAAATGTACATAGGAAGTTTTAATACTAAATTTACAAAATTAAGGCTCTAAAAACCGTAACAATATATATATATATATATATATATATATATATATATATTTATATATATATATATTTTTTTATGTATGCAAAATCGAGGCTCGTGAAAGAGCTAACATTAATAACACAATAAGTCAAACCGACACAAAACACAAAAAATAAGGGGAGCGGCAGACAAGATGGGGAGAGGGGGAAGGACACAAACAACATTTGAGAGCAGGGACAACGGGAGAAATGTGGGAGGGGGAGGGCTTTGGGGGAGGTGGGAGAGGTATAAAACATATGAACACTGCAAGGACTTCCAGGAAAGAAGTTGAAATTTCAAAAAAAAATTCTGATCAGTCTGATTCTGATCTGATCAATCAGTCTGATTTTCTCCAGGTCTGCAGAGATTGAGGAGGCTGCAGACTGCCGATCTGAGGGAGGAGGAATGGAGCGGCAGATAGTGGAGTCGTCAGCAAAGAGATAGAGAGGATTTTCCAGAGAGTCGGAGAGATCATTGATGAAGACGAGAAATAGCACAGGGCCCAGAACACTACCTTGGGGAACTCCAGCCAGAACAGGAAGGGGAGATGAGAGAAATCCATTCAGGGCCACACGTTGCCTTCGACCAGAGAGGAAGTCCACAAGCCATGAGTGGAGATTTCCATGGATACCATCGGGGGAGAGTTTGGTGAGCAGAGCTGGGTGCCAGACCGTATCGAAGGCACGTGATATGTCAAGTGAGACAGCTCTAATTTCCTGTTTGGCATTGAGGACCTCCATCCATTGTTGAGACAGCAGAAGCAACATGTCCAGAGTAGAATGACCTGGTCTGAATCCAAATTGATGATCAGAGATCAAGCCATTCGAGAAGAGGAAGGATTTGATATGAACCAAATATGAGATCAATTGGAACTTATTTAGAGGTTGCTCAAAAAATAACCTTTTTAATTTATCCTGTTTTTTTCAGATGGCAGAAACTTGCAGCTCTTCCACAGTTTGGTTGCTTTTTGATAGCCGGGTGGATGATGAGACAACGGCAAAGCTGGTGAAGAACTTCAAGCGGGCTCCAAAGCCAAACAATCTTCATAGGATAGATGCTAAATCCTTCAGGCTTTCTGACTCAGTGGACACCTGCATCACAAGTCGATCTCTTGAATTATTTGGTGTTGTCATCTCAGAGTCTGACAAAGAAGTATCACTGAGTTTTCTGGAAAAGGAGCCACACCTCTGGAACACAGACAACTCATACCAAGGGATTGAGAAGAAGAACGCAGCATGAAGGTTATCAATGACTGTGCTGAGCGAGGTGTTGCTCTCATCCAAACTTTCCATGACACTCTGACCAAGAATGAAGAGCAGAAGCAATTTATGTTGAGAGTTGTGAAACTTCATCGTGAAAACTTTCCAGTGTCAACCAAAGCCATCTTGTCAAATAAGTAGGCAATGTTTTGAAACACAAGTTTCTGAAAACAATGTTACGTAAAATCATTCAAATTATGTGTAGTCTGATGTTTACTTTGTTTTAATTGTTCTCATAGAATAGTTTTATCGTCTCTGATAGATATTTTATATTTTCTGATGGATGATTTATTTTTTCCGATAAATGATTTATTGTCAAATTAATACATGAATGTTTAATCTACTGTTTTGTTTTTAATCTTAATTTGACTATATGAATGAACATTGAACAATGAACAATTGAACATACATGTACATTGTACAATGGTACATTGTACATAATTATTTATTAGTTTACAAACAAACAACAACAACAATAACAATAATAAATAATTTGAGTAATTGAAAATTGTTAATTATCTATGAATTGATGTTTGATGCTAAAAATTCTGTATCTTATTATTCATTAATATTTGTCACCATTTTGAGCAACCTCTATATATTGTCCAATCCAGCTCAAATTTTCTCCACAAATAAGTTTCCTCAATAGGAATAGAGGCAGGCTTGTGGAGAAATGAAAATGCAATCTTCTAATTTTTGGACCACCCTAGTATATATGCATTAAATTAATCGAGACTGGGATTTTCGTTCTGTTGATATTTTTTATTTATTTAACTTTGTCAGGTAAAACGCATCTCACTATACAAGATCGGTGCTGGTGATAGATATACCGTGGTGTATATATATATACAGTCACGTGAAAAAGTAAGTACACCCCATGTAAAGTTTGGACTTTTTCAACATATTTCAACATACAGCTATTACTGTAATGGCTGTACCTGAGTTGCTGTGTTGTCATGATTTACAGCAATCATAAAATCGATCTTCATTTCAACAATATCGATAGATAAAGGTGATATAATATCACAAATATCATGAAACATTTACATTTTGTAGTCCATTGTATAATTTAAATAAACATAAATGCAAATTTCGCATGTGGAAAAAGTAAATACACCCCGACATTTATCACTACTACAAACCCTTAAAATTAGAATCAGGTGCACCAGCTCAGGTGCAAATGATTAGAACATCGTTAGAGAGGATCTTGGAGGAACCTGTCTTATTTAAACCTCAGACATTTAATTTGGTTTGCTCTTTGTTGTTGAAGTGTGCGGCATCACCATGCCTAGATCAAAAGAGCTCTCTGAGGCATTCAGAAAGAAGGTTATAGATGCCTACGAGTGTGGGAAGGGATTTAAAAATCTCCAAACAATTTGAAATCAATCATTCGACTGTCCGGAAGATCATCTGCAAGTGGAGAAGATTCCAAACAACTGCCAACTTGTTCAGGCCAGGCCGCCCCAGCAAGTTCAGCCCAGGAGCAGACTGCAAGATGCTGAAAGAAGTCTCTAAGAACCCCAGAATGTCATCACGGGACCAACAGGTAGCTCTTGCCACTGTTGATGTCACAGTGCACGAGTCTACCATTTGAAAGAGGCTGCACAAATTTGATCGACATGGGAGGTGTGCCAGGAGAAAACCTTTGCTGTCCAGAAAGAACATCAGGGCAAGACTAAAGTTTGCCAATGAACACCGAGGCAAAGACCAGCACTTCTAGAACAATGTGCTCTGGACAGATGAGTCAAAGGTAGAGCTATTTGGCCACAGTACCAGAAGACATGTTTGGCGAAAACCAAAGACAGCATTTGACCACAAAAACCTGATACCAACTGTAAAGCATGGTGGTGGAAATATTATGGTTTGGAGCAGCTTTGCTGCACCAGGGCCTGGGCAGCTCACCATCATAGAATCCAGTATGAATTCTTCATTGTACCAGAGGGTGCTTGAGGATAATGTGAGGCCATCTGTCGCAAAGTTGAAGCTCAACCGAAGGTGGACCTTGCAACATGACAATGACCCTAAACATACCAATAAATCCACCAAGGAATGGCTGAAAAGAAAGAAATGGAGGGTTCTGGAATGGCCAAGTCAAAGCCCGGATCTAAATCCCATCGAGATGTTGTGGGCGGATTTGAAACGAGCTGTGCATGCAAGAAACCCCTCAAACATCGCACAGCTGAAATAATTCTGCATGGAGGGGGCAAAAATTTCTCCCAATCGATGTCAGACTGGTAGACAGTTATAAGAAACGCCTACTTGAGGTTGTTTCTGCCAAAGGGGGCAATACCACCTATTAGAGCCAAGGGTGTACTTACTTTTTCCACATGCGAAATTTGCATTTATGTTTATTTAAATTATACAATGGACTACAAAATGTAAATATTTCATGATATTTGTTATATTATATCACCTTTATCTCTCAATATTGTTGAAATGAAGATCAAATAGCTGTATGTTGAAATATGTTCAAAAAGTCAAAACTTAAATGGGGTGTACTTACTTTTTCACGTGACTATATATATCTATCTATCTATCTATATATATATATATATATATATATATATATATATATATATATATATATATATATATATTAGCTTGGCTCGGCTCGCTGCGCCCACCTCACCAAGCATCGTTAATGAGGGACGGGCTTATTTTAGCTGAGGATAATGGCTGTACCTGAGTTGCTGTGTTGTCATGATTTACAGCAATCATAATACAAGCAATTATTTTGCACAAATTTATTTGTAGTTTGTGATATTACATTTTTGTAAGCAATTTAGTTTGAAGATTTAGGTTGAAAAAATATATAAAACTCAAAAAAGAACCCCTCAGCACATACATACAGGAGGGGTAGGTGCAGACTGGAAGTTTGGGACGATCACACCTCACCACCATGTAATTCAAAACACCTCACACCCATGTAATTTAAAATACCTCACCCCCACCAAATGTAAAATACCTCACCCCCACCAAATGTAAAACACCTCAACACCACGTAATCCAAAACACCTCACCCACATGTAATTCAAAACTCCTTACCACCACAACGTAATTTAAAAAACCTCACCACCAAGTAATTCAAAACACCTCATCACCAACTAATTCAAAACACCTCACCACATAATTAAAAACACCTCACCACCAAGTAATTCAAAACACCTCACCATCACGTAATTCAAAACACCTCACCATCACGTAATTCAAAACACCACCACCCCGTGATTTAAAAACACCTCACCATCAAGTAATCATTCAACTTCAATCAATCAACCTCATTTCTCTCAACCCCCTCCACACTCCCTCTCCTCTCTCCTCCTCCCACTCTACTCCCTTTCCTTCCCCCTCCCTTCTCACCATTTCCCTCCCTCCCTTCCCTTCCCCTTCCACTTCCCCCCCCTCCCCACTCCTTTTACCCCCTCACTCCCCCCACCTCCTTCCCCTTTGCCTTCCCCTCCCCCTTCCCCTCCCCCTTCCCCTCCTCCCCTCCTCCCCCCCTCATTCATATTTCCGTCAGGAAGCGACTCATTGTTACCCAGCAACGCCGGATACTTTTGCTAGTATATACACTGTATATATTATATTGTAGGAGTTGCGGACAACGAGTGAGCGAGACACTTCTTAGCTTGTTCAAAGCTCCTTTATTCCAACAGAACCATCTCGCGACCGGAACTCATATATCTTTTATAAAACAAAATCACTCGTCAGGGGGCGTGGCTCCAACAACCGAGTGCACGCCACGCCCATGCCATCAACAGCCCCACTGGTCCCGTGCCTGTGGATTATGTCCCAATGGGGTAACCCCCACATGCGCCCCCCCTCCCCCCCCCCCCCCAGAATTAACTCGCATGGGCAATGTCAGTTTTTGGGTGGCCTTAACCACCCGGCCGAAACGACTGATGACCCGAGCAGGGACTGTTAGCAGTTTGGTGGTGCGCGGGCCCACCGGGGACTTACCCGACAGGGGACGACCCCGCCTTGGGGGTTGGGCCAACCGAGGGGGCTGGTCTAGGTCCAAGTGAGCTGGCCTGAGGCGGTCCACCGAAAGGTGGTCCGGGTTGCCACCGATGTCGACCACGAAGGACTTGTCCCCAGCCTCCAAAATGCGGAAAGGCCCATCATAAGGTGGCTGAAGCGGCCCCCGGTGTGCGCTATGGCGAACAAAGATGTACTCCGCTGTATGTAGATCCGGCGGGACGTGGGCCTGAGGCAAACCATGTTGAGATGTGGGCACTGGTGCAAACATCTTGGCATTCTCCCGAAGAACCGACCGCTGACGGGCAGCGGACCAGGGACTTGTGGCGTCAGGCATGAACTCCCTGGGGACCCGCAGCGGCTGGCCATAGACGAGCTCCGCGGATGAGGACTGGAGCTCTTCCTTCGGGGCTGTCCGGAGGCCCAACATGACCCACGGGAGTCTGTCGGCCCAACTGTCATCCCGTAGGCTGGCCCTGAGAGCAGCTTTCATGGAGCGATGGAACCTGTCACACAATCCATTAGCCTGGGGATGATATGCAGTGGTGCGATGGAGCTTAACCTCCAACCCCTAGGCGACAGCACCCCAGAGCTCTGAAGTGAACTGGGGCCCCCTGTCTGAAGAGATGTCCGAGGGGGTGCCAAAACGGGCAACCCAAGTGCCGATGAATGCCCGGGCCACATCGGCGGATGTTGTAGATGTGAGCGGGATGGCCTCTGGCCACCTGGTAGTCCTATCAACCATTGTGAGGAGGTGGGTGAATCCCCGCAAGGGGGGGGAGGGGCCCTACCAGGTCCACGTTAACATGGTCAAACCATCGCTCGGGCACTGTGAATGGCGCCAATGGGGCCTGGGTATGGCGATGCATCTTCGAGCGTTGGCACTCGACGCAGGTGTTGGCCCAGTCAGGCACATCCTTTGAGCCCGTGCCAAACGAACTTCGCTGCCACCAACTTTTGCGACGCCTTCCTGCCCGGGTGAAAAAGACCATGGATGGCATCCAACACCAAACGCCTCCAGTTGGTGGGTACGATGGGGCGAGGCTGTCCCGAAGAAACGTCGCACAGTAGCGTGGTGCCCGTCTCCTCGAACGGCACATCGGACAGTTGAAGCCCCATGACCGCCACCCTGCAGGCCTGGACATCCGGGTCGGAGATCTGTTCGGCCGTCATGCAGGCGTAGTCGATGCCAAGGTGAACCGTGCCAGCTATGGACCGGGAGAGACAATCGGCGACCGTATTGTCCTTCCCAGCAACATGTTGGATGTCTGTTGTGAACTCGGAAACGAAGGAGAGCTGACGTTGTTGACGGGCAGACCACGGCTCTGAGACCTTGGCCATGGCAAACACTAGGGGCTTGTGGTCCACAAACACCATGAACGGGCGGGCTTCCAAAAGGTAACGGTAGTGTCGGATAGCTAGGTAGAGGCCTAGGAGCTCACTATCGAAGGTACTGTACTTTCGTTCGTTCGGGTGGAGCTGCTGGCTAAAAAAGGCAAGTGGCTGCCACGCCCCGTTGACCCACTGCTCGTGCACGGCGCCAACCACGTAGTCCGAAGCGTCCGTGGTGAGGGCAATCGGTGCATCGGGCGACGGATGTGCCAGCATGGTTGCGCTGGCGAGGGCCAGTTTAGCGTCCATGAAAGCCTTGGCCATCTCCTCGGTCCAGTCAATGGTGTGTTTGGTAGGCTTGCCCTTGAGGGCCTCATAAAGGGGCCGCATCAGCTGGGCTGCCCGGGGCACGAAACGATTGTAAAAGTTCACCATGCCCAAAAACTCCTGCAAGGCCTCGACGGTGAGGGGCGCAGAAAACCCTTCACAGCCTCCACTTTATCTGGCAGTGGGACGGCCCCCTCCTTCGTGATGCGGTGGGCGAGAAAGTCAATTGAAGCCAACCCGAACCAGCCCTTGGCCAGGTTAATGACCAGGCCATGCTGACTGAGGCGTTCAAAGAGCGCTCGGAGGTGAAGTATGTGCTCCGTCCTGGAAGCGCTGGCGATGAGGATATCGTCCGGGTAGACGAACAGAAAAGGCAAATCCCGCAACACGCTGTCCATCAGGCGCTGGAAAGCCTGGGCTGCATTCTTGAGCCCAAAAGGCATACGGAGGAATTCGAAAAGCCCGAACGGTGTAATCACCCCGGTCTTAGGAATGTCCTGCGGCTGGACGGGGACCTGGTGGTAACCACGAATGAGGTCCACCTTAGAAAAAAAAAAATCTTTACCGTCCATGCGGGCAGAAAAATCTTGGATGTGCGGGATTGGGTAGTGGTCGGGGGTTGTGGCGTCGTTAAGGCGGCAATAATCCCCGCACGGGCGCCAACCGCCACCCGGCTTCGGCGCAATGTGGAGAGGTGAGGCCCACGGGCTGTTGGACCGTCACACGATGCCAAGACGCTCAAACGTGTCGAACTCCGCCTTAGCAACAGCGAGTTTCCCCGGGTAGAGGCGTCGAGCCCCGGTGTAGACAGGTGGGCCGGTGGTCGGAATGTGATGCTCCACACCGTGCTTGATGGCAACGGCCGAAAAGGTGGGCCGTGTAAGGGCTGAGAACTCGGTGAGGAGGCGGGCAAACTCATCAGAGGCCGAGAGCATGCGCGCAAGCCTCGTCGAGGCGGACCCGCTCGGCGAGCATGAAAGAGAACTGAATGTCTCCACATTAATGAGCCTCCGATTTTTCACATCCACCAGTAGGCCGTTGGCCCAGAGGAAATCAGCGCCCAGCAAGGGGGTGGACACCTTTGCCGTGACAAAATCCCATGTAAACCACTGCCCGCCAAAGCACAGTGCCACGGTCCATTTGCCAAAGGTCTGAATAGCACTGCCATTGGCGGCTACCAGGGCGGGGCCGTGACTCCCGGCCTCCCGGTCCGATGCCGACGCAGGTAGAACGCTCACCTGGACACCTGTGTCGCAGAGGAAACGACGTCTGGAGTCGGTGTCCGAAATGAACAGCAAACTGCCCGAACGGCCGACGCTCATGGCAGTTAACGAGCGCTGGCCACACCGTTTCCCGACTCGCTGAAGCTGCAGGGTGGCCGGCATGCCTTGGTCTTGGGCCCAAACCTTGCATGGTAACGGCACAAGCCTGGGGCCTTCCTCCACTGGGCTGTAATGGTGGCCGCCACGGTGTCCACCCCCGGCGCAGGCTCGACGGGGCCGGGGTCCCATGCAGCTGCACTACATTGCTGTCTGGCAGAGAAAAACTTGTCTGCTTCCCTGGCCAGGGCGCAGAAATCCGTAACGGGCGAGTTGGCCAAGGCTGACCTACCTGTCCTGGCAGCTGCTGCAGGAACAGCTCCCTGAAGAGGAAACATGGCCGGTGGCTGCCTAGGCGAGACAACATGTGGTCCATCAGCCCCGACGGTTTTGAGTCGCCCAGCCCGGGTAGAGAAAGAAGCTGGCGGGCACGCTCGGCCTCAGTGAGTTCGAAGGTTTTGAGCAGCAGCGCTTTTAGCATCTTGTACTTGCCACCCGCCGGAGGATCCTGGAGAAGGCTCACCACCCTGGTCACAGTGGAGACGCTGAGCACAGACACGACATAATAATACTTCGTGTCGTCGGCAGAAATGCTCCGAATGGCGAACTGGGCCTCAGCTTGCGCAAACCAAACGGCAGCATGTTGTTCCCAAAACTCCGGAAGCTTAATCGAAACTGTGCTTATCCCCATGTTCATTTGAAGCCCCCGAGC
>NC_136267.1:136521329-136632469 GCF_964187855.1 Myxine glutinosa | reverse complement strand
GCTGCTTCTTCACATGTATATATATATATATATATATATATATATATATATATATATATATATATATATATATACAGTGAAACCTTCACTTACGAGTGCACCAACTTACGAGTTTTCCGAGATACGAGCCGTCGCTCGGTCGATTTTTTGCTTTGTGATGCGAGCCGAGATCTGAGTTGCGAGCGAGCTTGGATATAAAACACGTAATCGTCGAAAAACATGCGCGAGGTGTGCGTGTTGTCGACTTGGCGAGGCAGTACGATCGTTGTACTTCTATGATATGTACGATTTTGAAGCAGAAAGAGTCGATAAAGGCTATAACGCCAGCCAAGGGCGTTAAGATTATTTCAAAGCTCCGGACCTCTGTCCATGAAGAGATGGAGAAGTTGTTGTTTGTGTGGTTGACGGAGAAGCAGCTCGCAGGAGATACCGTGACCGAGAGCATCATCTGTGAGAAGGCACGAGACATTTACGGGGATTTGGTGCAGCAGACGGCGGGAACATCAACGGACAAGGCATCGGAAGAGTCATTCAAAGCCAGTCGGGGATGGTTTGATAATTTGGAGGTATTGGATAATACCAAAGGAGTTTACCAAAGGAGTTTAAGGTTTTAAATACCAAAGGAGGTATTGGATAGGAGTGCGAGGAGGTATTGAAGAGGAGTGCGAGGAGGTATTGGAGAGGAGTGCGAGGAGGTATTGGAGAGGAGTGCGAGGAGGTATTGGAGAGGAGTGCGAGGAGATATTGGAGAGGAGTGCGAGGAGGTATTGGAGAGGAGTGCGAGGAGGTATTGGAGAGGAGTGCGAGGAGGTATTTGAGAGGAGTGCGAGGAGGTATTTGAGAGGAGTGCGAGGAGGTATTTGAGAGGAGTGCGAGGAGGTATTGGAGAGGAGTGCGAGGAGGTATTGGAGAGGAGTGCGAGGAGGTATTGGAGAGGAGTGCGAGGAGGTATTGGAGAGGAGTGCGAGGAGGTATTGGAGAGGAGTGCGAAGAGGTATTGGAGAGGAGTGCGAGGAGGTATTGGAGAGGAGTGCGAGGGGGTATTGGAGAGGAGTGCGAGGAGGTATTGGAGAGGATTGCGAGGAGGTATTGGAGAGGAGTGCGAGGAGGTATTGGAGGGGAGTGCGAGGAGGTATTGGAGAGGAGTGTGAGGAGGTGTTGGAGAGGAGTGAGGAGTGTGAGGAGGTGTTGGAGAATGAGGAGCGATTGGAGAGGAGAGTGAGGAGCGATTGGAGAGGAGAGTGAGGAGCGATTGGAGAGGAGAGTGAGGAGCGATTGGAGAGGGGTGAGGCGCGATTGGAGAGGGGAGTGAGGCGCGATTGGAGGGGAGTGTGAGGAATTGAAGATGAGTGCGAGGGATTTGAGAGGAGTACGAGGGATTTGAGAGGAGTGCGAGGGATTTGAGAGGAGTGCGAGGGATTTGAGAGGAGTGTGAGGGATTTGAGAGGAGTGTGAGGGATTTGAGAGGAGTGTGAGGGATTTGAGAGGAGTGTGAGGGATTTGAGAGGAGTGTGAGGGATTTGAGAGGAGTGTGAGGGATTTGAGAGGAGTGCGAGGGATTTGAGAGGAGTGCGAGGGATTTGAGAGGAGTGCGAGGGATTTGAGAGGAGTGCGAGGGATTTGAGAGGGATTTGAGAGGAGTGTGAGGGATTTGAGAGGAGTGTGAGGGATTTGAGAGGAGTGTGAGGGATTTGAGAGGAGTGTGAGGGATTTGAGAGGAGTGTGAGGGATTTGAGAGGAGTGTGAGGGATTTGAGAGGAGTGTGAGGGATTTGAGAGGAGTGTGAGGGATTTGAGAGGAGTGTGAGGGATTTGAGAGGAGTGTGGGATTTGAGAGGAGTGTGAGGGATTTGAGAGGAGTGTGAGGGATTTGAGAGGAGTGTGAGGGATTTGAGAGGAGTGTGAGGGATTTGAGAGGAGTGTGAGGGATTTGAGAGGAGTGTGGGGGATTTGAGAGGAGTGTGAGGGATTTGAGAGGAGTGTGAGGGATTTGAGAGGAGTGTGAGGGATTGGAGAGGAGTGTGAGGGATTGGAGAGGAGTGTGAGGGATTGGAGAGGAGTGTGAGGGATTGGAGAGGAGTGTGAGGGATTGGAGAGGAGTGTGAGGGATTGGAGAGGAGTGTGAGGGATTGGAGAGGTGTGAGGGATTGGAGAGGAGTGTGAGGGATTGGAGAGGAGTGTGAGGGATTGGAGAGGAGTGTGAGGGATTGGAGAGGAGTGTGAGGGATTGGAGAGGTGTGTGAGGGATTGGAGAGGTGTGAGGGATTGGAGAGGAGTGTGAGGGATTGGAGAGGAGTGTGAGGGATTGGAGAGGAGTGTGAGGGATTGGAGAGGAGTGTGAGGGATTGGAGAGGAGTGTGAGGGATTGGAGAGGAGTGTGAGGGGTTTGAGAGGATTGTGAGGGGTTTGAGAGGCATGTGGGGGGTTTGAGAGGAGTGTGAGGGGTTTGAGAGGAGTGTGAGGGATTGGAGAGGAGTTTGAGGGATTGGAGAGGAGTGTGAGGGATTGGAGAGGAGTGTGAGGGATTGGAGAGGAGTGTGAATGGTTGGAGAGGAGTGTGAATGGTTGGAGAGGAGTGTGAATGGTTGGAGAGGAGTGTGAGTGGTTGGAGAGGAGTGCGAGGGGTTGGCGAGGAGTGCGAGGGGTTGGCGAGGAGTGCGAGGGGTTGGCGAGGAGTGCGAGGGGTTGGCGAGGAGTGTGAGGGGTTAGAGAGGAGGTATTGGTGAGGAGTGTGAGGAGGCATTGGAGAGGAGTGTGAGAAGGAGTGGCATTGGAGAGGCGTGAGGGTGGAGAGGAGTGAGGGGTCACATATTATGTGAAATAAATAAATTGTGTTCATTACACCATTTTAACCATTTTGTAAAATTTAATGTGCAGCATCTAAACCAAGATGTCCAAATGTCACACACGTCCATACCCGTGGGATTCCCATGGGTGACCCCACTAGGCTAGGTTGTTTGATCTTGGGCTTAGAATTATAAATGAAGTCGGTGTTGCTGGCGGAAAACTGAAATTGGTGTACCTGGCTTCAATGAAGTCGGTGTAGCTGGCGGAAAACTGAAGCCGGTGTATTTGGTGGAAAAAAGAAGTCGGTGTAGCTGGCGTAAATGATGAGCTGTTTCGAATTCAAAATCCGTTCTGTACAGTACTGTATTGTAATTTATTGATTTTAATCACCAGGTGAAAATAATTTATTGGTCGTCCCAGACCAAAGCAAGATCACGTGAGCAAGATAGCGGATCATTGAAGGGACAAGATGGCGGATCATGGAAGGGGCATTTGAAATGACATGAAATTTTGTTCCCAAGGGAATGGGGAATGACAGTGAAATTTTGAATGGGTTTACATATACATGCAATTGCCATAGAGGTTCACTTACGAAGCTCTCCATTAGTGGAAATTCCACGTTAGAGCAATGAAAATGTCAGTGCAGACTTCCGTTTATTCATTTTTCGATCCAAAAGCCGTTTATTTATTACATCCGCGAGATGGTGGTCAAATATTATATATGCAAGCGGGATGTCAAATGTGAGTTTGTGCTTATTCCCCTCCGCTTCCCTACTGCAAAATAAAGCACAATACAATATGAATATGAATGAATTAATGAATTAAATTAATTAATGAAAAATAAAGCACAATACGCACTTTAATATAAAAAAAACTCCTTTGGGGAAAGTAATCAAATCACTGTTGTAATCTTCAGTGGTGGATACTCGTTTCGACATGAATATTTACACTTGCTGTTGGTCCTCCCACTCTCTACTATTCATTTTGACCTGTTACTTCCTGATCCCTTGAGTGCACTAGCTCTTCCATGAGTCTAGACTCTATTCAAAAAATTTTTTAAACAATTATGATTCTGATACTCTGTTTAAATCATCAGTGCTGCTCATGTAGTTTATTGGCAATGGTTCATGGTTATACTGGGTGGTGTTCCATTGCCTTTCCAGAAGCAGAATTTGGTCATGGTGCTGGCGATGGCTCGCCTACTCTTCGCAAAAGACACCGTGGGATCTTCAACGTCCATCAACTAATATCTGCAGACGGGACACCCAGTTTAACGTTGACACACACATCAATGAATCACCCTCAAACACCAGGATGACAAGTTTATATCTGGGTCGGGATTCGAACCCAGGCTGAACAGCTCTCGAGGTGTGTGTGCCAACCTCTAGGGAGTTTAGACATCCTGCTAGCACTAAATAAACAATAGAGCGTATAAAAAAATAACAATAACGTTGCCAAACATACAGTTACAAGATGAATTGATTTGCTTTAGCAATTATAAGAGTGCATTAAGACAGCAAAACGTATTTGCTGGGCAGTTGACGGTGCGTGGGTAGTGTGGGAAGTCGGCAAAAAGCTGCAGCAGATTGGGGACAGCCTGCTCACAGGCAAACCATGGTGAGTCACAGCACCTGGGGCCAACATGCCCGAGATTTGTCAGCTGGATAGGTATTGTTAGTTTCACACTAATGTGGGTGGTGTTAAAATGGCATGGAATCTGGAGGGTTTCCCCCACTGTTTTGGTGTCTTTTAACTTGGTTTTCCATCAAAGCCACAGACGCATGAATTATATTTTAAATTAAAAAAATGATTTCATAATCAAAACCATTTTTATAGTAATGAGAACGATTAGACATCATACGACTCAAACAGCTTCGGAATAATTGCAAAATTTTTGTGAGTAGAGATCGTGACATCTGTCTAATCTGTCACGCCTTAAACCATTTTCCTCCATGGAATCAACACATTTAATTGCAATCATGTGCAGGAAAGAAAATGTGAAAATTATTTAAAACCTTTTGGAAGGTTGCTCTGCCAAATCAGTATTGCTAAAGAGCAGAGCAGAACGATATTTCAACTGAAAAATTCCGAGCATAAATTAAAATGATAGATAGCATTATATATATTCATATACAGTATATATATATATATATATATATATATATATATATATATATATATATATATATATATATATATGTAGATAAGTTCAAAACACACCTGGTCACAAGTGTGCCGCACTGACCGGGTCCTCAGTCGAGGTCCTCAGCATCATCCCGTTTCGGCCCTTCAACCTCGATACGGTCAGCTAAGGTGGGCCAGCATGGGCACATACACATCCACATACAGCTACTACACCTGGATGCGTACATACCCCCACCCTCAGCCAGTGTGAACGCAGACTACTACAGCAGCAACAACAACAACAACACCCAGAATCCACAGCACCAAACAAACATGATGGAACACTCAAACACCCACCTTTATACCCTTCACCACTCACCAACAAAACACACCAGATCATTCATACACACACATACACACCCATACACACACATACACACACACACACACACACACACACACACACACACACACAACACCAACCAACCAACCACCTACCCTTACAACATACACCACTCAACATACAAAAACACACGCATGCAAAAATTCATTCATGCAAAAACACACACCCTCACCCACTCACTCATGTACACAAAATAAGAAATAATAATAGTAACAAAAAAACAGCAAAAAAAGACACAACCAACCTCCACCATTCGACAAGCATATATATATATATATATATATATATATATATATATATATATATATATATATATAGATATATATATATATATATATATATATATATATATTGTTGCGGATATGGCATTTGGCCTCCATATCCGCTTGTAAATATTCCCCTATTTCCCCAATACTCCCCAACTATCCCCAATCCCCCATTCCCTAGTCCCATTGCCTGTAAATAACACTCTGTAGAACCGACCTTCCCCTTTTTCCCCCATTAAATGTCGTACCCAGGTCCACCGCATCTCACGTAGACAACTTTCGGACATCTTGCTAGTTATTCTTAGTCTATGTCAGTTAAGGACTCGTCTCCATTAATTCTGACTCTTCGTTGCACCAGAATGTGATTGTATGGCACCAGTAGTGAGTTTAGGACCTCCCCATACCTCCTCCCATCTTCCCCATGAAACAACAACAACAACAACAACAACTACAACAACAACTACAACAACAGAGGGGGGCGGCGCGGCGCAGGGAGTGTGCGTCCTCACTCCGGCTTGGTTAGCCGCCATTGCCCATGCGCTCCACGGGGTTACCACGAAGGGGCTGGCTGTCAGCTCCTCGTCAGGGGCGGAGCCCGGTAACCCCCCCGCACCCAATAAGAAGGGCGGACTGATTCCATCTGGGGCGGAGCTAACTAGCCGAGGGCGTGTCACTCCCCGCCGGATATGCGCAGCGACTTACCGGACGTGAGGTCAGATGCGCCCCCAGCTTGGAGAAAGAACGTCACCCTCTAGCGCTGAGAGAGACCTCCCGCATCTCTGGACCGGACCGGGTCGATTCTGCCCTTGAGCCAAGAGTGCACCTTGAGCCATCGACTACCCGCCTTTCCTTGCCATCAATCCCTGTGTGAGTCAGTCTTGTCCCGTTTATCTGTCGTCTGTCGGGGCTAAGATAAGACCGTGTTTAAGTGCCCACCTTTCTATGCTGTCTCTCTTGTCGTTGTAATCTAACCTTCCGCAATATTATAACCTCCTCCGGAGGTCTTGAGAACCGTACCCCTTGTGTCGTTGCCTTAATCCCAGCCGTTGTGTCCTTTTCCTTCATTGATTTAGCATAGCGCGACTTAGTCAACGTTCGAGTATAATCGGGTAACTTGTGCGAACACGGCGGCCATTCCGCTCGGCCCAGCATAACATCAAAGTCGTGTCCGTAACAATTGGTGTCAGGAGTGTCGGATTCGGACCTGGGACTAAATTCATTTAGCCCAAATTTTGGAACACCAATTGTACCATTAGGGTAACAATTGGTGTCGAGGAGTGAGATTCGATCCGGAGCGCGTTTTACGCGCTCGAAATTATAACGGCGAAATTTGATTGTGTTTTACAAAATATAAAAACCCGAATTTTGAAAGTCGCGCTATGGCAGACCAAGTCGGCTGGGGTCCGGTAGAGGAGAGTGAGGCAGGGTCGATCCAGGACCAAATTGAGGGACATGAGGAGAGCGAAGCAGTGAGGGTAGCAGACGCACAAAATAGCGTCGTTGCGCCCGACGTTGCGGGCGCGCAAAATGGCGCCTCGCAAGAGCGCGCGGTAGCCGAGCCCGCTGTATCAACGGGCTTTAACATGCAGCCGATTGACATACAGGTCCTCATTGCGCAGCTACAGGCAGCTGTACAGATGAGTATGGGGAGCCAAATTGAGCGATTGGGTGAGCGATTAGAGGGCCAAATGGGGGTAATGGGGTCCAATAGCGAGAAATTGAGGGAGGACATGGGGGCCAATAGCCAACGGTTAGAACAAAGGATGGGGTCCAATAGCGAGAAATTGAGGGAGGACATGGGGGCACAGATCGGAGGGTTAGGGAGTAGAATAGAGGGATTAGACAATAGATTAGGGGAAATACAGGAGGGGTTAATGGGGGTAGAAAACAGAATGGCCGCTCAAGAGAATCAAATGGAAGGGATGCAAAAGGGGTTAGAGGGGTTATAAAACAGGATGGAAGGCAAATTGAGGGACATGAGGGACCAAGCGGAAAGGGAAGTTAACCAAATGGGGCAGCAGATAGAGGGGGTCAGAATGGGGGTAGAAACCAAACTGGATGCTCACAGGGAGGAAATGGAGCAGATGAGGGTGGCATCTGGGCAGGAGATGCAAGTGATGGGAGAGGAGATCAGAAGAGGTGTGAGTGAGGAGGTCGGAGGAGTGCGCGAGGAGGTGAGGCACTGTAAGGAGCACATGGAGAAGGAGGTGAGAAAGGAGACTGTAAAGTTACAAGGGGGCATAGAGGACCTGACGCAGGAGGTGGAACAGCTGACGGAGGGACAAAAAGGACTAACGGAGCAGGTTCAAAGGAACACTGCGGTATTAGGAGGGTTAAAAGCGACACAAAACGACATAAAAAACGACTTGATAGCGACGAAGAGGGAATGTCAGATGGTACGTGAGGGACTGACAACGAGGTTGGACGAGGTGATAGAGGTAATGGAGACGAAGGACCGGCAGGTGAGGACGCACATGGAAACGGTCAAGGTAGCCTTGGAGGACGAGCTTGAGGAGACGTACCGGGGAATAAAAGAGGTGAAGCAGAAATTAGAAGAAGTGGAAGAAGGGGTGAGCGAAATTAAGAAGCGACGGAGAGAGGATAAGAAAGAGATAAAAGAGGAGGTAAAAGAATTGGTCCAAAGTCTGTGTTCGGATCGTGATGATGTGCTCATTAACCGGAGGAGGGATTCGCAGGTGATGGAGGAGAAGCGAAGAGGAAGAGGACCCGGTGTAAGTGGTGACCAATATGGTCGTGCGTATGATGCGCCAGGGGATTTAAGAAGCTTGGGGGTCGAGATGGACCCGGGTGTTCGTGAGAGGCCGTTGGTGAAGTGTGCGACAGGTCTGGTGTGCGAAAGAGGAGGTGTGCGAGAAAGTCCGACTCTGGGGTGTGTGAGGAAAAAGTGCGTGCCAAGGAGTGAGGGTGCTGGCGAGAGTGAGTCGGTCGTAGCGCGTGTGCGAGGGAGCACATGGAAGCGCGGTGTGGTAAGTGTTACAGAGGGTGTGACGGGAGAGTGTGCGCAGGAGTGTGCGCGAGAAAGGTGTGTGACGGACAGGTGCATGGGGAAAGAGTGCGCTGTCAAAGGCAAGGAAGAATGCACGCCGGTGGTGAGTGTTACAGAGGGTGTGACGGGAGAGTGTGTGCAAGAGTGTGCGCGAGAAAGGTGTGTAACAGACAGGTGCCTGAGGAAAGAGTGCGCTGTCGGGAGTAAGGGTGAGTGCGCTGTCAAGAATGGAGGTGAGAGTAGTGAGAGTGACAAGGAGAGTGAGTTGGTTGTGACAGGTGAGCGAGGATGTACACCTGGGATGGAAGGATGCACACCTGGAATGGTAGAGCGTGAGTGGGAATGCACGCTGGAGTTGGTGGTGAGGCACGTGGTTGGGTGTGCGAATGAGAGCACACCTGTGATTGTCACAGAGGAGGTGACAGAGGAGGGGGAGCGAAGAGGTGTGTTGGTGAGGTGTGCGACCAACGAATGTGTGCCAAAGTGTTCGGTGGTCAGGTGTGTGACCAAGGCTGTGAGTGGAATGAGGGTACCTGGGTGTGTAAGGAAAGGTACGAGGAGCATGGAGACGGCTGGATGTGTGAGCAAGGAACGGGCTGCGGGGTGTAAGCGTCCAGGTGAAGCATCGACGGTAACCGGTTTAGAGGTTAGAGCGACTTTTAGCCGAATCGGGCCCTCGGTGCGTGCTGGGCCTCGCTTTGAACGGCCGCGTCCGTGGTCCACTAGGCGGAGCGGGCAGCCCGATAGAAAGGGTCGTCATGGCGACCACTTTTTGTTGAGGCATTCCGGCAGGTCGAGATCGGGACATTGGATGGCTCCACGCCGAGATGGTGCGTGGGATCTCGGCCCGGGTAAGCTCCCGTCCCTGCACCGAGTGCCGGACGCATCCAGCCGCTGGCACAGAACAACCCGCATTCATGGCTTGGCTTTACGAAGCCGGGCTTTGGACAGGAATTGGCGCACCGAGAGGCATTAGTGAGTAGACTGGGTGATGAGGTTAGTGTTTTGGACCCAAAATTAGAGAAAAACAAAATTTGATGATTGGCAAAGGATTGGCAGTAGTGATTGGCAGATGATGAGTAGTGATTGGCAAATTTTTGATTTGTGGAAATTTGATGTGCAAAATTGGTAGTGAGCAATGGGCCCGGTGGGTAAGGCTGGCATCCCTGCCGCCCTTCCCATGGGGGCAAAGGAGCAATAGATTATGGGGTGTATGGCAGTGAAAACTAGCCCGGGTGGGTTAGGTTATATGTGTGTAGGGATCTAGCGAAGATGACATTAGGTGACGTTAAGTTTAGTTAGTGACTGATACCTGTAGTGGGGACGCAGGTAGATTAGTATGGATGATAATGACGAGGGAGCGCAATAGTTTAAAGGGACGACTGGGAAGCGCAAGTTTCAGAGGGGAGTAGTTAGATGAGATGATGCCGTGTGTGTGAGAATTGAACAGGTGTGATTGCACAGGTGTGCAACTGGACAGGTGTGTGGAGCAGTGTGTGAGTAGTGAGTGTTGTGGATCAGCGCGAATGCGCTTGGGGAGAGAAGGGTGCAGGTGGCACCAGGTGTGAGAGCACAGGTGTGCAAGTACAGGTGTGTGGAGAGAGTTGGAGTAAGTGGTACGGAGTGGTGTGCATGGTGCGAAGGTGTGGATGGGGGAAGAGTGGACCCCTTTCACGAGTACCCGGGGCGGGTAGTGTAAGTGTTAGGTAGAGGGTATAGGTAAATTGTGGTTGGATATTGGCATTTGTGGTGCGGTTGCAGAATGGTATTGTGGATGGGTGCATTAGTGTTGTGGAAATGGCTGGGCGTGTAGCCTGTTAGTGTGTGTAGTTGGTTGGGCGCTCCACCACTGTGAGGATGTCGGCCAGGTGAGGCCGCAGGTGGGCTCTGGGAGCCGGTAGAGTTGTGGATGGGGCCCGAGGATCCGGAGGACGGACCCGGGTAGCCCAGTGCCAGAGAGGGCACCGAGTGGGGAGAGCGCCAGAGGGCCTTCCCCAGGTAGTTAGGTTAGGGTAAGGAGCAGGTAAGCTCGGAGGCAACTGCAGTGGTGGAGGTGTGCAGGTGGGTAGACCCGCTGGGAGAGGTACACGCCACAGCCCAGAAATTGTGCGAGGGCACCGGGAGATGAATCGGGGGAGTGAGACCCCAAATTGAAAAGCACCACAGTTTGGCCAATGGGAATTGGTTTTTAGAACCCATAGTGTAAGAGGGCCAATGGTTTGGCCGGAGAAAGACCCCGGGTAATGTAAAGTTGTTAAAGTCATTGAGGAAATAGTTAGGATTGATGAACCTGTCGCACCATACGCAGCCACTTACCTGTGGTGATGATGATGACTCCACACCTGTGTTTTCTTTGTTCTGTGTGCAGGAAATGAGAATTGCTGTGTGGATTGGTGAGACGCATCACGACGTGGATGAGACATTGGGGTGATTCCATCTCTCCCTCCCTAGGAGGGACTGATGATGAATTGGTGATAGCAAATTATGATGTTGAGTTGGAGATGGCAAATTTTGATGAGAGTTGAAAATGGCAAATTTGATTGGTTAGGAGGGAGAGAAGACGAATTTGGTTTATGGGAGGAACGGGGAAGACAGTAGGGATGTTTGTTGATTTGTAAAGTAGATGTTTATGGGTAGTGTTGTGTTTTGTGGATACAGTAAGGGGTAAGGGAGGGGCCATGTAGGTTACCTGGTGGGGGGGGGGGGGGGGCGTACGGTAGGAACGTACCTGTCTCACCTGGTTCCCATGTGCCCCCAGTGTGCATTACCTTACATTGCGTGCACTTTTGCGCCCTTACCACCTTACTCACTTGTCTTTTCTTTTGTCTCCCACCTCCGAGGATCTGGCTTTGGGGCAGAGAGAGAGGAGAGAGAGGTGCTGGCTCCGCAGTTGTGGGCCTGCACTTTCGCTGCTTGCTGCCTGGATCGATACACCATATGGACCGCAATTTTGGTGGCCACCCACAATGGACCGCAGTTCTTTTGCGGCCAAGCACCACCCGTGGATGGACCTATGGGTCAACGTGGCACCTATGCCATACAGGTGAACCACTTATAGTTGGCCCCCTGACGGCCACAATTAAGAAATGGACGCGGTTGGCGCCTTTCTTTATTTTTGAAAGAAGCCAGAAGGCCAAGTGCACCACACGAAGAGCAAGAGACACCTGCAGGGTTAGGGGTTGTTGTTTTTATTTTAATGAACAATGGTTACTGCACCGATTGGTGCTTGGGGTGGTGCTTTTGGTGCTTGGATGGGGTGCTCTGCACATTATTAAAGGCGGTAAGGCCACAGAGCACTCGTGGGTTGGTGTATCGATGCTGGCATGCGTGCTCTCTCTATGCATAACATCTGCATGTGTTCCTCCAAAAACAGGTCCTGGATCGTAGTGTAAATATCAGCGTAGTCTTGTGTAAATAATGCTCCCTACCGGCTGTATGTTTAGTTTGCGAATTCTTTCCGCAATTCGGTTATCCTGTGGGTGTGTTTCTGTGAGGAGAAGGGTGCAACGTCGCAGGGGGACATATTTACTCATTTGTGAATATCTGTAAAACTGTCGCACTCAGGGTAGAGTTAATAGTAGAGGGAACTACATCTGAGTGCCACACTAAAATAGGTAAAAATTTATCGGGTCGGGACGCCCCGAGGGTAGAGAAGGGTGCAATGTTGCGGATATGGCATTTGGCCTCCATATCCGCTTGTAAATATTCCCCTATTTCCCCAATACTCCCCAACTATCCCCAATCCCCCATTCCCTCGTCCCATTGCCTGTAAATAACACTCTGTAGAACCGACCTTCCCCTTTTTCCCCCATTAAATGTCGTACCCAGGTCCACCGCATCTCACGTAGACAACTTTCGGACATCTTGCTAGTTATTCTTAGTCTATGTCAGTTAAGGACTCGTCTCCATTAATTCTGACTCTTCGTTGCACCAGAATGTGATTGTATGGCACCAGTAGTGAGTTTAGGACCTCCCCATACCTCCTCCCATCTTCCCCATGAAACAACAACAACAACAACAACAACTACAACAACAACTACAACAACAGAGGGGGGCGGCGCGGCGCGGCGCTGGGAGTGTGCGTCCTCACTCCGGCTTGGTTAGCCGCCATTGCCCATGCGCTCCACGGGGGTTACCACGAAGGGGCTGGCTGTCAGCTCCTCGTCAGGGGCGGAGCCCGGTAACCCCCCCGCACCCAATAAGAAGGGCGGACTGATTCCATCTGGGGCGGAGCTAACTAGCCGAGGGCGTGTCACTCCCCGCCGGATATGCGCAGCGACTTACCGGACGTGAGGTCAGATGCGCCCCCAGCTTGGAGAAAGAACGTCACCCTCTAGCGCTGAGAGAGACCTCCCGCATCGCTGGACCGGACCGGGTCGATTCTGTCCTTGAGCCAAGAGTGCACCTTGAGCCATCGACTACCCGCCTTTCCTTGCCATCAATCCCCGTGTGAGTCAGTCTTGTCCCGTTTATCTGTCGTCTGTCGGGGCTAAGATAAGACCGTGTTTAAGTGCCCACCTTTCTATGCTGTCTCTCTTGTCGTTGTAATCTAACCTTCCGCAATATTATAACCTCCTCCGGAGGTCTTGAGAACCGTACCCCTTGTGTCGTTGCCTGAATCCCAGCCGTTGTGTCCTTTTCCTTCATTGATTTAGCATAGCGCGACTTAGTCAACGTTCGAGTATAATCGGGTAACTTGTGCGAACACGGCGGCCATTCCGCTCGGCCCAGCATAACATCAAAGTCGTGTCCGTAACAATATATATATATATATATATATATATATATATATATATATATAGATATAGATATATAGATATATATATATATCTATATATATATATATATCTATATCTATATAAGAGTTGTTTGGGTTCTGCTGTTGGTCTGTCTGTCTGTGTCCCCATTTTTCTCAGAGATGGCTGAACGGATCTTTGTCAAACTTTCAGAGGTTTGTCAGTGAATGTCTGGGAGTGTTTTAGGTCTGGTCGTGCAAAAAAAAAAATAATTTTGAAAAAAAAAGTTCAGTTTTTTGGATTTTAAAATAATCGCTGTATAGTGCTGAAGCCTTTTTGATTAATGACAGTTATAATTATATACAAGTACACATTCACATTAAAAAAAAAAAAACCATTCGCAAACGTTTGAACACAAATGAATCAAACAATTCCAGAAGTGTTAAACAACAATCCTCTTGATGTTTTACTCAAGTCTAAATAACCCCATTGACCCATGTGTGTGTATGTCTTTGCTAAAAAAAAGAATGCATACACACAAACACACACACAAACAACAACAACAACAAATCCTTGAGGGAAAAGTAAAACCAGGTGAGATTCAAAATGTCTCCACATGCAGGAAAATATATATGGACTGGTAGAAGTATATGAGGCAGGCAAATTCAACCTTGCTAGCAGGTAGAAATAGCTCTGAGAAAATGTAGATATCTGGCAGGTTGTAATTTTCTTGTGGTGACCTAGTAATAGTCCCGCCTCCACATTACAGTTGGATACGGTATTATGATGCCTTAATCATTAGTATTTGTGACGTCCTGAAGAGTTGGGTGGGAATGTGGACCCTCCCCCATTAATCTTGTTCAAAAGACAATGTATAGCAGCAGCCAATGGAGGAAATGGCTTTCCTATTTTTTATTTAGATTTACAAGTTAATGCAAAATTGCAAACAACCCTGTTAAATGAATGGGAAGTTTTTGTAATGATGTTTCTTTTGTTTTATCAGTTTTTAATGCTTTTTGTCTATTTATATTTACAATGGCATAGTCTGAGTTCCATATTCTAAGGAGAAATTCCTGTAAATAGTTTGTAATGAAATATGTTTTAGTGTTATTGCTATTTACAAGGGAAGAGAATTACCCTCGTAAAATAAGTCACTTCATTTACAATAAGTTTCTGGAAATGTATTTCAGTTCCCCCACCCCTAAGTTTGATGCTTTAAGTACTGTTCATCTCAAATACACTCCAGCTATTGGAATTCCCTTTAAAATCAAATCTAAACTTTCTGCCCATATTAAGTTAATTGATTGCTATGCATTTCCAGGTTTGGAAGAGACTTCCTCACTAATTCCTGCCCATCTCTTCAGGCTCTCAAGCGTCCAGTCTTACACATCAAATCCCAGCCTGGTCACTTCGCTATAGGAATGCTGCTGCTCCTGTCTCAGCAATGGATGGAGGTCCTAAATCTCAATCAAGACGTTAGGAACAGGTAGGAACATCTCCATGGACAAATATTTGGCAGTCAACACAGTCTAACATACTTGTTCTGCTTTCCAAGCTCTCTGCATGGGGAATTGAAGGCGGTCTTCATTCCTGGATTCCTGACTTCCTCCAATCATGCAGTACACAGGTTACAATCAAGGGAATCCTCTCCTGTTCTCCCTGAGATAATCTTGAACGCAGTGTTGATCATTTATATAAATGACCTCTCGATTATCTGCAAAACTCTCTTTTCCATTCTCCAGACTACTACAGATTTTATCACAGAGTAACCCCATCCCACTAACGAGCTATAAAATAAAAAAACACCTTTAGAGGCCATTTTTCCCCGCAAAGCGGGGGTTGGCCTTTTTCGGGAACCGTGGTTGTTGTTGTTTTTCGGTCCCCTTTTTGAAGCAATGTTTTACGGCCGGATGCCCTTCCTGACGCCAACCCTTTTTGCCGCCTTTAACGACAAACAGGGAATTACCAGTGAACTGGTACTCAATTAGCCGACCTTGGAAGGATGACAGGCTGAGTCAACCCCCCTGGTGTTAATTCAGCGATTAGACCGGGATTTGAGCCCAGGATCCTAGGATCCTAAGCCGGCACCCTAGCCGCTAGCCCAACACCAGGGCCCAACTTCCCCATCCCACTAACAAGCTGACAGCAAATAATGGTCTGATTAATGGCACATGTCTTTCAATCCTGGAAAATCTCATAGTCTAAACCAGAATCGTTACACAAACCCACTTAGCTATTTACATCATCAGCCACTTGAAAAGGTTCAGTCTCTTGGACTCCTAGGCCCTTACCATCAGCCATGACATCTCTTGTTCGGATCATATAGCAAATCTGACATTCAAAGACAGCCATAGATTGAGCATCCTCCATCGTTCCAAGCCTTCCTTAAAAATATCATACTATTCACCCGGCGCCTCAACATCACATCCACCTCTACTGGATTCTGTGGCATCCAAAGCTCTCAACATTATTGGAATCTACCATGATGAGGCCGATGCACAAGGTCTGTAGCTTTCCCATCACAGGCAGGTCGGCGATCTTTGTGTTTTTCAACCGTTTCGTCTTCTCCAATATTGCTTCCTGTGCTCTCTTCGTATTCTGACCATTCCCAGCAATACCAGGATACATTCAATTACTCCATTAACCTCCACAGGTCAAACTTTCAAAATCCCAGCTGACTTGCTTATCCTGTGTGTGGAACTGCCCATTCTGAAGACGTTTTATCCCATTCTTCCCTTTAAGGACCTCTTTCAGGTCATGCACAGCCATCTCATGTCATCCTCCATCTGTACCCCCAAATTTGTTTTACCCCTATTGGCCCTGATTTGCCCAACCCTCTGATGTGCAGATTACAGTTTATTCCCTCTTCTTTCTCCACTTTCCCTGTTGATTCATTCCCTTGTTTTTTTTTTTATATGTCTAACTGTTTCCCCACTGTCAGTCCATGAACCCTGATCTTACACAGAAAAAAACGTTTGATTCTTTATCATGTGTGAAGAAATTTAAACATGGCAATCATGTACCGCGAATGTGAATTTCTAGGTGATGCAATCGTTTGACCTGGTGATCCTTTCCGTTCCAGCTCCATGTGGCAGAACCAATTTATGTTGATTTTGGTGCAGTTTCCTCAATTTTTTGGAGAACAATCTCAGCTCATGGAAGACCAAGGTGACAGAGGATAAAGTGACAACAAACTGACAGTACGGTCATTGTTGGACAAAACCAGCAAGGGAATGACCTCGACTTTGCTACAGGCCTACTGTATTGCCACAACGTACTGAAACCAATTCTCGCTTTTCATTGTTTGAAGATCAGTTTTGCTTTTGCATTAATAATAATAATAATAATTCATTTATTTTGTATAGCGCTTTTCATGAAGCCCAAAGGCGCTTTGACAGAGTGCAAAACATAATGCATAACAAAACATGAAAACAACAATTGCAAAAAGACAAGAATCAATAGGGAAATATTTAAAGCAAAAGGAGGGAGAAGGAGAAGTGATAGTCAGGGGTTAGATGCTGTGGGTTGAATGTTGAATGCAGTGCTGAACAGGTGGGTCTTGAGTGATGTTTTGAATGTGGTGAGTGAGGAGGAGTCTCTGATGGTGTGAGGTAGTGAGTTCCAGAGGGTGGGAGCAGCGATGGAGAAGGCCCTGTCCCCCCAGGATCTGAATTTGGTCCGGATGGGGGGGGGGGGGTCAGGAGGTTGGTACCAGCAGAGCGGAGGTTGCGGGTGGGAGTGTGTCTGGAGAGGAGGTCAGCCAGGTAGGATGGGGCCAGGTTATGGAGGGCTTTGTAGGTCAAGAGGAGGATTTTGTACTGGATTCTCTGGGAGATGGGGAGCCAGTGAAGCTTGTAAAGGACAGGGGTGATGTGGTCACGGGTCCGGGAATGGGTGAGTAGACGGGCAGCGGAGAAGCATTAGATACTCAAATTACATTTCAGATCGAGGAGTCCTTTGTTCCCAACAATTAGTTGCACCTTCATGAGCATTTTGCATTTTTTTAAACCTTGGAAGGGAAAAGCAAACTGACCACGTGATGCAGGTGTTGGCAGTCTCGGGGTCATCCTGCCATGCACAGTGCGGCAATGGACCACACTGACTCATGGTGTTTGCGTTGATCTCAAATAAATATATCAGAAGGATTGATTAGCACAGAGAATGGTTTATTTTTTTGGCCAACTGAGGTCGGAGGTCTTTGGGAAAGAAACAATGACGCATGCTGTTTATATAATTATAATTATAGTTATAATTAAAACGATGCCCTGCTGTCTTGGATGCAATTCTGGCCTTCGCAACCAACTCAGCTGGGGATGCAATCACTAGCACGAAGCATTTTAATATCATCAAACAATAAATTGCAGAAAGGGCAAACGCAAAGTGGTGAATTTTCTAATAGAATAGCAATTCAAACGTTTATAAACCATTCCTTGGCAAATGAAGCAATTCCAGTTTCCCTTCAATCACAGTTTTGACAAAGCTAAAGGATGTCCTTCAACCGCACCAATGTTCACCTCTCCATCCAAGTTCACCTGTGTTTGAAAGATGTTAAGACATACAATTTCCATGGCAACGTTTGATCTCTTTCACCCAGTGGGCAAATGGAACCTGAATTGATCCAGCAAAGGTAACAGCTAAAACAACTCTGGAATAAATAAAGCATACATAGATAAGCTTCACATTGCACATCCAGAATCCACTGTAAAAGCACCGGAAAGCCGAAAAATAATTCCCTGGACTTGTGCTGTCCCATTATATTATTCCCTCCTGTCAGATACAGTCACATGAAAAAGTAAGTACACCCCATGTAAAGTTTTGACTTTTTCAACATATTTCAACATACAGCTATTTGATCTTCATTTTAACAATATTGATAGATAAAGGTGATATAATAAAACAAATATCATGAAACATTTACATTTTGTAGTCCATTGTATAATTTAAATAAACATAAATGCAAATTTCGCATGTGGAAAAAGTAAGTACACCCCTACATTTATCACTACTTCAAATACCTAAAATTAGAATCGGGTGCACCAGCTCAGGTGCAAATGCTTAGAACATCGTTAGAGAGGATCTTGGAGGAACCTGTCTTATTTAAACCTCAGACATTTAGTTTGGTTTGCTCTTTGTTGTTGAAGTGTGTGGCGTCACCATGCCTAGATCAAAAGAGCTCTCTGAGGTCTTCAGAAAGAAGGTTATAGATGCCTACGAGTCTGGGAAGGGATTTAAAAAGATCTCCAAACAATTTGAAATCAATCATTCGACTGTCCGGAAGATCATCTACAAGTGGAGAAGATTCCAAACAACTGCCAACTTGTTCAGGCCAGGCCGCCCCAGCAAGTTCAGCCCGAGAGCAGACCGCAAGTTGCTGAAAGAAGTCTCTAAGAACCCCAGAACATCATCACGGGACCTACAGGTAGCTCTTGCCACTGTAGATGTCCAAGTGCACGAGTCTACCATGAGAAAGAGGCTGCACATATTTGATCTACATGGGAGGTGTGCCAGGAGGAAACCTTTGCTGTCCAGAAAGAACATCAGGGCAAGACTAAAGTTTGCCAATGAACACCTCGGCAAAGACCAGCACTTCTGGAACAATGTGCTCTGGACAGATGAGTCAAAGGTAGAGCTATTTGGCCACAGTACCAGAAGACATGTTTGGCGAAAACCAAAGACAGCATTTGACCAGAAGAACCTGATACCAACTGTAAAGCATGGTGGTGGAAATATTATTGTTTGGGGCAGCTTTGCTGCATCAGGGCCTGGGCAGCTCACCATCATATAATCCACTATGAATTCTTCATTGTACCAGAGGGTGCTTGAGGATAATGTGAGGCCATCTGTCGGAAAGTTGAAGCTCAACCGAAGGTGGACCTTGCAACATGACAATGACCCTAAACATACCATCAAATCCACCAAGGAATGGCTGAAAAGAAAGAAATGGAGGGTTCTGGAATGGCCAAGTCAAAGCCCGGATCTCAATCCCATCGAGATGTTGTGGGTGGATGTGAAACGAGCTGTGCATGCAAGAAACCCCTCAAACATCGCACAGCTGAAAGAATTCTGCATGGAGGAGTGGGCAAAAATTTCTCCCAGTCAATGTCAGAGACTGGTAGAAAGTTATAAAAAACGCCTACTTGAGGTTGTTTTTGCGAAAGGGGGCAATGCCACCTATTAGAGCCAAGGGTGTACTTACTTTTTCCACATGCGAAATTTGCATTTATGTTTGTTTAAATTATACAATGGACTACAAAATGTAAATGTTTCATGATATTTGTTATATTATATCACCTTTATCTATCAATATTGTTGAAATGAAGATCAAATAGCTGTTTGTTGAAATATGTTGAAAAAGTCAAAACTTTACATGGGGTGTACTTACTTTTTCACGTGACTGTAGTATATTTTATAGTGTCACTATCAGTGCAAATATTTGTCAAGTAATAGCCAAATCGTGTATGATTCGCTCAACTCATATTGGGTTTAAACTTTAAAGGCCAGAAATCAATTGAGTTTCACATAACTTTTGTGGGTCACTGATTTCGCTGGAAAATGCACATTTAAGTCACATGCATGTCATGGTGTATTTTTCATGCAAGGATGCAAATTGAAAACCTGATAAAGATCAGATATGCTATATTAACCATCTGTTCTTAAAACTTGAATTTGGTTTTAATCTAATGCAAACCGAACAGCTGTATTACATTCCTGTTCTGAGGCACAGTTTGGAATACTGTGCTTCCTGAACAGTAGTTGTCAGGAATCAAACTTAGACCAGACAAGTCGATGGTAAAAACCACCGTTTAGGTGACGACTTGAAGACAAGTCGATGGTAAGCACATGACAAATGAATTGTATTTACAAATCCTCTTCAAGAGGTCAAAGCACCCTGTCCAAATTAATCACTGAACTTGGTCCAAATTTACCACATTCATTAAAAAGTTTTCAGTAGTTTAAACTCTAAAAACAAATAAATAGTGAATTGTTTAGAGTCTCTCTTGTTTACTGGTGTTTGCTTATACTCTATAACTTTAACACATCTATATATATATAGAGGAAAGAGATTAAATGGATGACATGAAAACTTTGGTTAAAGTTCTGCTTGTAATCACATTTATACTGTGCTGAGTTCTCCTCTTCTATATACTGTATATATATATATATAAAGTAGTAAAGTATGTGTTTGTTTGTGTGTTTGTTTGTCCTCTTATAACTCGAGAACTACTCATTGCAGAGCAAAACCAAAGGCATATTCAGAATCAGTACGTCTCAGTGAAACTACAGCACACCTTAAATGTTTTAAAATTATGACGTCATCAGCGTATTTCGTAACGTTAATTTTTCAACTTCATCCGATTGGCATGGGACCAATGCCATTTGACAGGGAATAAAAAATAAATGCTACATTCAATTGACGACAATGACTTCCGACTTCCACGCAGTTTCTGATCGATTTTTCTGATTCTCGATTCTCTGATTTTACATGCCGCAGTTCCTCAATGAAATTTCACTTCATCATTTTCTATTTTCTTCTTCTTCATGAGGATTTTCGATTTTCTGCTTTTAGATGACCCAGGCCTAATTCCACGCAGTTTCTGATCAAAATCTCCGAAATGCCCCGAAAAAGGAAGAGCTGCATTGGTCCGAAGACAGCTTCAGCTAAGCAAAAACAGACTGAGAGACAACAGGAGACCGAAGAGGAGCGATCAACCAGGCTCAATGAACAGGCTCATCGGCAACAACAACAGCGAGTAAATGAGACACAAGATGAGCGATCGGCCAGGCTTAATGAACAGGCTCATCGGCAACAACAACAGCGAGTAAATGAGACACAAGATGAGCGATCGACCAGGCTCAATAAACAGGCTCATCGGCAACAACAAATGCGAGTAAATGAGACTGAAGAAGAGTGTGATACAAGACACGAGGCAAAACGTCACCGCACTGCAGAAGCACGAGCTCGGGCCCGGACACCAAAGAACAAAAGGGAGGCATTCACGTATGACCCGGCTGACCCAACAACTCATGCAGACATCGCCCGAATGGACCAAGTCTGCACTCACTGCTCTGCTTACAAGTTCGAAGGAGAGACCAAAGGTGTGTGCTGCAACAATGGGAAAGTCGTCCTTGAGCCTTTCCCTGCCCTTCCTCCCTTCCTGAAGGAACTTCTCTCTGGCGAAGGTCTCCTCAGCAAGCACTTCCTTGACATCATTCGAACTTATGATGGCAGTTTTGCGATGACGAGCTTCGGGCATAAGGAAGCTGAAGTACAGGGCTGGAACCCGAGCTTCCGTATCCAAGGTCAAGTGTTCCACCGCATTGGCAGCTTGCTCCCGCCTGAAGAAAGTCAGCCAAAGTTCTTACAGGTCTACTTCCTGGACTCGCACACCAAAGAGCTGACTGCCAGGAACCAGAGCGGCCTCAAACCACACATCATTGAAATGCTCACAAAGTGGTTCCACGAGAATAACTATCTGGTCCGTGAGCTGAAGACTGCAAGAGATATGCTTGCAGAAGGAGATAACTCGGAAGAGCGCCAGATAATCATCCGCGAAAACAAGCGACCACGTATTGAGCATGCACACTGCTACAACGCCCAGTCTGCACAAGAAGTCGCCATCTTAATGGACAATGAGCCAACATAACCCAGAGATATTGTCATTAAACTTCGTGATGGGGCACTCAAAAGGATAAGTGAGCTGCATGCATCTTATGATGCACTACAGTACCCCATAGTGTTCCCATATGGAACGGATGGCTACACTATCCACCTGGTGGCCAGGACTGCTACTGGAAAAGATGGACGAAAACTCACACAGCTGCAGTACTACAGCTACCACATCATGGTGAGAGAGGGAAATCACATACTGCAGATGCGACGACTCTTTCAGCAGTTTCTGGTAGATGTATATTCTAAAATCGATGCAGAGCGACTGGGCTTTATCCGCCGGGAGAAAAAGACCTTACTCGCTGATAACTACGGCAACCTCCGTGACAGTCTCATGGCCAGCGATGGTGACCCTCGCAATGTTGGACAAACGGTGGTCCTTCCAGCGACGTACACAGGTGGGCCGAGGTGAATGCACGAGAGGCAGAGTGATGCCATGGCCTATGTGCGTCGCATGGGGAGGCCGGACTTCTTTATAACAATGACAACAAATCCCAAATGGGTCGAGGTCCAGCAAAACCTCTTGCCAGGACAAGAAGCTCATGATTGGCCAGACATCATTGCCCATGTCTTTCGACAAAAGCACAAGAAGCTCATGGAGCTACTAAAGAAGAGAGCTTTTGGGCCGATGAGAGCCTTCCTGTACACCATTGAGTACCAGAAGCGTGGTCTTCATCATGCCCACATCCTCATATGGGTCGCTCCAGAGGACAAAGTCAAGCCCGAAAAAATTGATACGGTCATCAGTGCTGAGATTCCCGACAAGGAACAAGATCCTGAGCTGCACATGATGGTTATGGCACATATGATCCATGGTCCATGTGGAAACCTCAACCAGAACAGCCCTTGCATGAAGGACCGGAAGTGTTCAAAAGATTTACCAAATCCATTCCTCCAGAGCACTGAGCAAGGAAATGACAGATACCACAAATACCGACGTCTGAAGCCAGAAGATGGTGGTTTCACTGGGGAGATCAAGATGCGCCAGCAGGGAAAACGGGTGGTACAGGTAGTCACCAATCAGTGGGTGGTACCCTACAACCCGTTCCTCCTCCGCCAATTCAACTGCCACATCAACGTTGAGATATGCTCCAACATCAAGAGCCTCAAGTCTGTCACCAAGAGGACTGATCAGGCAGTGTTTGAATTGCAGCGAGCCAATGAGGAGGTCGGAAATCGTCAAGTGGATGAGGTAGCTAAGTTCCAGAATGCACGTTACGTTGGGAGCAGCGAGGCAGTCTGGAGGATCCTAGAGCACCCAATTTCTGAGCATTTCCCTCCAGTCTTTGGCCTAGCTGTCCACCTTGAGAATGGCCAGCGAGTCTACTTCCATATGGACAATGCCGTACAGAGGGCAGAGCGACCACCACCAGCCACTACGCTGACTGCCTTCTTCGACCTCTGCAATCATGACGATTTTGCCAAGACGCTCAAATACCACGAGGTGCCCGAGTACTACACGTGGGACAAGATGCACAATAAGTGGACCCGCCGCAAGTGGGGAGAAGTGGTGGTCGAAGGACCACATGCAATACGGAAGACTCTGGCAATTGGCCGCATCTACAGCATCAGCCCGAGACAGGGAGACTGTTACTACGTTCGAATTCTTCTGACTGAAGTATGTGGCCCATCCTCTTTTCGCTGCTCTAAGGACAGTGGATGGTCAAGAGTTGTCCTTCCGTGAAGCCTGTCTCGCATTGGGACTCCTGGAAAACGACCAGCACCTCCACCTTGCTATGGATGAGGCAAGCATCAGCCAGTCTGCACCAAACCTCCGGAGTCTCATGGCAGTCATCCTTACCGCATGTTTTCCTAGCAATCCACGCACGCTATGGGATAGGTTCCGTGAAATCCTTTCTGAAGACTACCTATTTCAGAACCGTCGCAATGTTGACAATCCCGCTGCTGACTACAACGAGCACATCTACAACCTTGCGCTTTGCTCTCTCGAAGACAATGTGATCATGATGGGCGGTCGTCATCTCAGTTCATATGACCTACCTACCCCAGAGAGGGGCACAGAAGATAGGCTTGAGAGAGAATACTTCAGGGAAGTCGACGACAACCAAGACCAGTTGGCTGTCCAAGCTGATGATCTCCAACAGCAAATGACAGATGACCAGCGTCAGGTCTACAATGCAGTCCTTGAACTGGTGCAGCAAGGTAACATCAACAATGGCAACAAGAGCAGCAACATCATCTTTCTAGATGCACCAGGAGGCACAGGAAAGAGCTTCATCATCAACACGATTGTGAAGAAAATTCGCTCATGAGGCAAGATTGCTCTTGCTACTGCATCCAGTGGAATTGCCACAGCACTGCTCCAGGGAGGACGAATGCTGCACAGCACCTTCAATATCCCACTCGACACGCACCTCAAAGAGCAGCCAACATGCAGCATCAAGCGTGGAACAGCATTGGCCACGGTCATTAAGGATGCTGCTGTCATCATTGTGGATGAGGCCCCGATGACTCACAAGTCAGCCTATGAAGCTGTAGACCGCACACTACAGGACATCACAGGAGTAAAGAAACCTATGGGAGGAATTCCCACACTGCTCTGCGGAGACTTCCGACAGATCCTCCCAGTGGTCAAGAGTGGTACCAGATCCAACATTGTCAACGCCAGCCTGAAGACGTCCCACCTGTGGTGCCATGTGACTGTCAAGCACCTGACCACCAACATGCGAGCTCACCTGTTTGGGGATGAAGGGGCCACTAACTTTTCTGAGCTGCTCCTGGAAATTGGCAATGGACTGATACCATTTTCGGCCGGAACAGACACGATCGAGATTCCTCCTGAAATAGGCAAGGTCGTCTCCACAATGGATGAGCTGAAGGCTGAAGTGTACCCTTCCTTGACCACAAATGGAGTCCGGTCCGAATGGCTGGCTGAGCATGGAATTCTTTCTCCGCTGAACACCAATGTCAATCAGCTCAACAACTGGCTCGTGGGAGAGTTTCCCGGCGATGAGAGGATCTACAAGTCTGTGGATAGTGCCATCTGTGACGAGGAGGCAGTCACTTACACTGTTGAGCTTCTCAATTCTCTCGAGCTGTCAGGAATGCCACCACACCTCCTCAAGTTGAAACTCGGTGTGCCCATCATGATCCTGCAAAACATGGAACCATCCAAGACCACCAATGGTACACGCTGCCTCATAACTCGCCTACATGCCAATGTCATCGAGGCCACCATCTCCTGTGGACCATACAAAGGAGAAGTCGTCCTTCTGCCGAGGATCCCACTCATTCCATCAGACTCTGAGCTGCCGTTCCAGTTTCGGAGACTCCAGTTTCCCTACAAGCCATGCTTTGCGATGACCATCAACAAGGCTCAAGGTCAGACGTACAAGACAATAGGGGTCGACCTCTCTGTCCCCTGCTTCTCACACGGTCAGCTGAATGTGGCTGCCTCTCGGACCGGCAGTGCAGTAAAACTCACCATCCTGGCACCCAACAATCAGACACGCAATGTGGTTTACCAAGAGGCACTCCAGGGCACAGATGACGAACGCTTTAAGTTGTGACTATATTTTTTTGTATAAGGCACATATTGGACTAGATGCTCTTTCATAGTTTGTAAAAAACGTTATTTTGGAAAAACTTTTTAATGAAAACAGGCGAATCTCCAGAATCGGTGCTTCTAGGCCGACTATCTTCCCATCCAGTCGAAAGAGAATAATGATGTTTAGTGTTTATATTTTATATAAATTATAGAATATATTTTATACAAAATGTATGTACAAAAGTTGTTTTTTAATGTTTAGGTCTGTTTGGCTGAAAAATTTCTGATATCAATACCCCCAATCTTAGGCATTGTCGGATATAGTCAGAGCGTTCACCTTTAATTAATGAATTTCAAGAATCCTTCCAATTTGCACCCGTCGTAGACGGGTATCCTTGCTAGTATTGCATAAATCAACAAGTTGCGAACAAAATGTCTTGTTAATATAAACTTCGATAATCTGATGTCGAAACAAAAATCTTTGAAAGGATAACCCTTTTGGAGTTTATTTAGATTGCTGAGGATGAATTAATAAAACATTTTTAAATAGAACAATGTGGCAGGAAATATTTTCATCATAACCCTCCAACCTTCCCAAGGTCATCAATGATGCAGAGCTTCTTCCTGTAACTCTCTCCTCATCACCCACCTAAAGTCTAAACTTCCTGTTGAGTTTCCCTCCCGTGTTTTCCTCTTTTCTACAGTTTGTGGAAGCGCATTCCTAAGACGGTGCAATCCCACAACTCATCGACATCCTCAATAACCCTTCCCTATCCAAGTTCACTGACTCAAAGGTTACTGCATTCCTCCTCTCTCTTTCTCCTCTCTTCTCCTTTCTTTCATCATTCATTACCTTGCTTGTTGCATCCACCTGTTGATTTGTCTTCCCTCAATCGTATTACCTGTCTCTTGTTCTATGAGGAAATTATTTTTTAAATCCAACAGACCCTTAAAACAACCTTGGACTATTAAATTGGATTTTGTAAAAAAATTAAAAACAATTTTTTTGTGAGGCATGGGAAGTGTAAAACGATACGGAAACAATTAGTAAACCTCATGCTTGTTTCCCAGATTATCTACATGAATGAATGAATGATCGTTTTAAGGCCATTTTTCCCCACTATAGCAGGGGTTAGCCTTGCAGGCCCCATGACAATCATGGTTCCCTGTTTGAGGCAGTGTTTTTATGGCCAGATGCCCTTCCTGACGCCAACCCTTGGTCGCCTCTTACGATGTGCAGGGATACAGTGTACCTATTCTAAATCGGGGTACACACCGTGGTCATTCATCCCAGCAAGCTGGTACTCAATTTGCCGACCTCGGAAGGATGACAGGCTGAGATGACAGGCTGAGTCAACCCCCCTGGCGTTAATTCAGCAATCGACCGGGATTCGAACCCAGGATCCTAGGATCCCAAGCCGGCACCCTAACCGCTAAGCCAACATCAGGCTACACATCCACTGAAATTAAATGAACCTAAATAAGATAACAAAAAATGAAACCTAGGGAAAAAAAATCTTTCTGGCATTGTGACAGGTCATTGTTTTGACATTGCCATGGTAACCAATCCTTCTGACAATTCTGCAGCATTGCCGGGGATAACAGATCGGCAGAGGGCAGTGGAGATCAAGAAATGGCTGTGCAAAATGAAGAAATGCGTTTTCACAGGATAATTCTAAAAAAAAATCCATCACTTGATTCTTTCCTGTAATTAAGCTACAAATACACTATTATGTGACACTACCTTGTAATCACTTGGAACCTTTAACGGTGGCACTGCATGTGATACGAACGGAACGAATGTCCCGCCGTGAGCGCCCACAAATGGGTGGCATTTTCAGAACGTTAATTTGTCCCTCCCAGCCAAGGAATGCGACAATCTCCTCCTCAAGGGAACCATTAAATTAGCCCAAGAATGCATGTGCCAAAACGTGTTTGGCTAACCCATAAAGGCTGAAAGTTATTTTACCTGCGATTTAACGGATCAAAAACTTGAAGCCATTTTTAACCCGTTTTTGCTGTGGAGACATAATTATTTCTCAAAAGACTTGTCGATGATTATGATGATGATGAATATATACATAATCAAAATTGTATTGAGAGTTTCATTCAACGTCTCAAGCAAAGGTGCACATCATGCTAGTTTCTTTTTAAATGTCACACTTTTACAGTATCAAGCCTAGAATGGCACTCGGTAGAGCACGTACCTTCGCCAGGCTCACCAGTTTATGTTTTGAATCCCACTGATAGGCTGGATCTGGATTCGGACCTGAACCAACATCTAATCCACTAGTTATTGTCACCTAACCAACTCGTCCATCAAGTTTAGTCATAACCCGTCCACAAGTTTTTAAAATATCATGTTATCGCTTTTCGCCCGATCTCTCAATGGTGAAGATTCACTTAAAAAATTAAATAATTCTCGTATCCGAAATCCATATTCAGATCTTCATCAAAATCTAATTATTTTGTCCTTGTCTCACACACACAACCTCTCTGCCAAAATTCGTCTGAATCCGTCCGAATCCGTCCACAACGTTTCGAGATATCCTGCTATGTATCGTTTTTGGCCCTGTCTCCCAATTGTGAAGAATCACTTTAAAAACTTCTACTAGCCGGATCCGAATCCGATCTTTACCAAAATCGAATCATTTCGTCCGTGTCACATACACTACATCTCTGCCAAATTTCCTCCGAATCCGTCCACAACGTTTTGAGATATCTTGCTCACAGACAAACAAGCAGACAGACAGGGGTGAAAACATGATCTCCATCCACCTTCGGTGGCGAAGGTAAATATGTTTACCCGATGTTTATCTTGTGGTGAATGAATGAATCATGTAATTCGTAAACTACTCTGAGTACAACTGTTATGTTAGGTGAACTGGGAAAGCCATTTTGATGTCCAAAACTTTTGAAATGCAGGCCAAGCAACGCAATGTTGCACCAAGAAGAAAGTGTGACTCCAAAGGAAAGTGATAAACTGAATATGCATTAAAAAAAACTCTTGAACTTTATTAGGTATGCACATGAGTTTGGGGTGTGGGCGGTGAGGAGAGGGGATTAGATTAATTGAAACGAAATAATTTCCACCAAGGAGCTGATACTCGAGGTCCCCCTGCCTTTCAGGTGGTCTGAGGAATAGATCTGTGCAATATGAAAGCTAAATTTTTCAACCGTTTTCGAAATACCGCACAGGCCAAGTTAGTGAGATGGTTGCCATGGCAACATAAGTCAGCCGATCACATCCGCGACCTAATCAGATTGAGATAATGTCATGAGGAATAGATATCTGCAATATGAAAGCTAAATGTGTCAACCGTTTTTCAAATGTCGCGTACGCAAAAGTACATGGACAGATGATCGGTCAGTCTGTCGGTCAGCTCATTTTAATGCCCCTGCCTTCTCCAACCTTGCATGAGGGGCAGGGAACTAAAGGGTGAAGGAGAAGGAACGAGATGAAGTAAAATGAAGGTAGTTGATGAATGTAGTTAAAAAGGAGGAATAATAATTTGAGTTGCCTTACAATAAATTTCGACACAGCCGAAGGCCATTACGCCCAGCAAAACCTGCACTGTTATTACCAACATATAGTTATTTGTCCTTGTTTTATCCTTTGTAAATGCTGAACATCAAACAACAAAGCAGCACGTACCATGTCCAAGCTCGTGACTAGGTATGGCTGGGCCAGGATCGACGGATTTGGCCAAAATTTGGTGGACAGGTTTGTTGTCTGACAAGGACTAAGGAATTAGATTTTCAAGAAGATCCAGATCCGGATTCTAGATTTTTTAAAAAGTGATTCTTCACCATTGAGATGGAGATCGGGCCAAAAATTATATATAGCAGGATATATCTCAAAATGTTATTGACAAATTCAGATGAAACTTGGTGGACAGGTTGTGTGTGTGACACGGAATAATATATTTGATTTTGGTGAAGATCCGGATCAAGATACTAGAAATTTTAAAGTGATTCTTCACCATTGAGCGATAGAGCTAAAAACGCTATATAACATAATATTTAAAAAAGTTATACATGGATTTGGACGAAACTTGTTATCTATCAAACAGGTCTGCCATGTTTGACCGAGAAGAGAAATTCTGTTTTGCAAATATGTGCTGTTGTTTTTATTGCAGTAAATGACTGAATCTATACTATAAGAGAGCCGTTTGTCTGTCTGTGTGCATCTGTGTGTCACTATTTTTCTGAGATGGCTGAATGGATCTTCGTCAAACTTTAAGATGTTCATCAGTGAGTGCCAGGGAGTGTTTTATGTAAAAAAAAAAAATTGTTTTTTTAAAAATCGCTTTATAGTGCCTGAGCCATTGTAACTATATGATAGGTAATGTTAAATTATCCCTGATTAGTGCATGTGTCTAATATAATAAATATATATTTTCCTTATTTGGTGAAGGTAGGAAAAACATTGAGATCACCATCTCAATGATTCTATCGAATTCGATAGATATCATTTGGTGAAGATAGAAATAGAAAAACAAGACGTCATGCAGAGCATGATTCTTGCAAAATCCACCCTCACCAAAAAAAGGTTGCCATTGATCCATCATATTGTCCATTTCATCAAGATTAAAATGGACGATCTTGATCAAAGCTCAGGTCAATACGATGAAAAGTGATGATTTTTCAGATGAAAATAGATGATTTTAGTAGTTTGACCCCTAATTTCACCTTTGACCGTTTGACCTCAAGAATAGTGGGTTTCTCAATTCAGTGAGGCACTATGCAAATGCTGTTAAATTTTGAAGTCAATCGGATGAAAATTGATGGTTTTTCAGATGAAAATCGATGATTTTGGAAGTTTGACCTTGAGTTGACCTTTGACCTTTTGACTTCAAAAATTGTGGGTTTCCCAATACAGTGAGGCACTATGCAAATGCTGTTAAATTTTTAAGTCAATCGGATGAAAATTGATGGTTTTTCAGATGAAAATAGATTTTGGAAGTTTGACCTTGAGTTGACCTTTGACCTTTTGACTTCAAAAATAGTTGGTTTCCCAATTCAGTGAGGAGCTATGCAAATGCTGTTAATTTTTTAAGTCAATCGGATGAAAATTTATGGTTTTTCAGATGAAAATTGATGATTTAGGAAGTTGACCTTGAGTTGACCTTTGACCTTTTGACTTCAAAATAGTTGGTTTCCAAATTTAGTGACTAAATATACAAATGCTGTTCAATTTTCAAGTCAATTGGATGAAAAATGGCTATTTTAGAAATATGACCTCCAGATGACCTTTGACCTTTGACGTCAAAATCAATGGGCTTCTCAATTATGACGACCTCTACAACTAGGTGAAGTTTCATGACGATCGGTTTAGAACTGTAGGCGAGTGACAAACAGACAACATAACAAACGCAACTGACCAATACACTTGAAAAATCCTTGATTTTGAATGCCGGATACTCCTGCTAGAAAGTTAATACAACATATGGAGTGATTTGACCGGTTGCAACCCGTTGCAGCCATTACCCTATGCGTGTGTTAGTTAGCACAGGCTAAATGCGGCAAAGGTGAGTTGTTGATGCAAACAAATCTATGGTGAGAACAAATGACAGCCAGCATGTGAAAAATTAATGGTATAACATTCCATGCGGGTTGAGGAGGAAGGAATAAGTTCAAAGAAACTTGAGAAAAACGTTCAGTTCAAAAAATGTCAGCGTTCTTTCGAGAATAGCATGATCACCACCAACCTCATTAACAACGTCAGACGTCTGGACAGGAACTTTGCAGAAACCACGCTTTTCCTGCCAATTTCACTGCAGGACATGCCAAGTAGTGATGCTTTTTCTCCAAAACACACAATTTGAAAGAGCCTGTTTGGAGTGGAAACCGGGGAGAGCTGCCGCTTCATAACTTTGCTGCAAGGTGTCACAGCTACAGCCACAAAGTGTTCAGAGTACTGCTAAACATGCCTGATGTTGTCCTATCTGTTGACGTAAAATACCAAATGAACATGCTGGACAAACTATGATGATCATGGTACAGGGAACGCGAGTGAGAACAACCACAAAGACACTCTCGGTGAATGTGAATGAGATTTCCGCCAAGGTTGAGCACCTGAATCTTTACTCGACGATGGCAAAAAGAATACTACCCTTCGACGAAGTGCACAAGGCACACGTGATCGTAAAGAAATTGCACAGATGTTTAAGATCATCCTGTCAAAAATTCACGAGACAAATTATCATTGACACTATTGCTGACATTGACTCCATCCATGCTCTTTGTCAATGAACCGGATCGGTTTCGCCTGAATGTGCTCAAGGACCGGGCGATTGAGGCTGCTGCTGGTGAGTTTCCCATCGATGGTGACATGAAAATAATTTTGCAAAGTGTCAAGATGTTGCCCAAGGAACCCCGCTCCTGGGTACTTGATGGCACATTAGCATCAGACATAAGTGAGAACATTCCTGGCAAGCTCTGCGCTATGCTTCAGTGATTTTGGCAAGTGTGGTGACTGAGCTTACGATGGAAGAGCAGATGACGGGGTTTCTTTGTGCAGAGAAATGTGGGCTCATGGAGGAACGAAACAACAGAGGGCGTCAGGTTCACAGACTGACAGAGGATCAACAAGGAACAGGGAGCCAAATACATCACACGTGAGTTGGTAACACGGGTCGAAAATCCCGTAGAAACCAAGAGACCAGTAGGACATTTCTATGGGTCTCTATAGGAAATCATGGTTTATATTGGAGTTTCTAAAGGAACCAGTAGAGTTTCCAGTGGAAATCGAAGCAGGTTCGGTTGAAACCAATAGAAACCATTAGGAACCTTTAAGTTCAACTGCTCCGATAGAAACCATTAGAGTTAACTGGTATGAAAACCCATAGACCAACGAAAACACTTTAATTATATTTTGTTATAAACAATTGGTAGAGCACTGCTCCAGTTCACCAGAGGACCTGGATTCAATCCCCAATCCTGTTCATTTATATATTGGTATTCTACTGGTCTCCTACTGGTCCCATTGACTTCCTGGTTTTTTACTGGTATTTTCTACTGGTCCAGTATTTCATTTTCCTTATTGAAACCAGTAGATCCTACCGGTCCAATTTCCTATAGGATTTTTATGGGATTTGTCCTGTCGTTTTTTTATGGGATTTTGACCTGGGCAGCACGGAAAGGAAAAGGGCAGGAGGATGACAATTGGCAGCATTCTTGAAAAGACCGGAGGAGAATAATAAGACGACAGACACAGGAGATGGTTCCGCAGCCGAGATTATAGAGGAATTAAAGATCGGAGGTGAGTGTTCAGCTTGGAATCATGGACGTGTGGTATGTTGGACGAACACATATGACGAGGTGAAACATCTAACCAAGCCATGTTCAGAAGAGGCTGCATTCGACCACCAAGGAGAGTATATGCAGCATGTGTTGGAATAGTCTCTTTGATGAGCAAATGCAAAGGTAGACACTTCCTTCTCCATCTTGGTATGTCTGTGGACGACCCCGACATTTTACGTATCGAAACGTGGCTGCTGCAAGCAGTTTTGAATCATTCCGTTGAATATAACCCTCACTCATTTTATCGACACAAGACAATCCCAATAAATAAAGCTTTCGCAGGTTCCAAAACTTGTCATAATGAGCAATCCTTTGCCCTCATTGGTTAACGCATCAGTCAAGTACAATACCAATAGGAGCACTGCAGCCTTTGGAAAGAAATGGTTAACTTACTTGCTGTACCATTCATCACCTTGTGGAATTTGGGGGCCATATATTTTTTATTCTTCTCGAGACTTCAAATGAGAACATTAAAATGCAGAAAAGGAACAGGGACAGAGAAAGGAGGATAGGAGAGTGTGTGTGGGAGGAATGGGAAGATAAGGGAAAGTGTTTGTGTAAGAATTTAAGAGTAAGGGGAAGGTCATGCACGTGGCATTCAAAATAAGGAAGGCGGATGGGCACCATTCAGAAATTCCGCCATATTTGCTTCGGCAATAGATACATAGTGCCAAAAGGATCATGTGTTATCTTCAAATGAACACAACAAATGATGTCATCTACAAACCAAACAATCCTAAAGCTGTAGGTTCTGCTCTAATCTCATGTCAGAATACCTGTTCTTGCATTTACTGCACCAGCTCTTCGATGAGCTTGCCATTCTGGTCACTGTGTTGGAGAAACACGCAATTTGATCTCCGTTCAATTGTTTTACCCTTTATAAAGAATGGCTGTAGTAAATGAAAAACTGCCTTATCATGTAATTACTTGCTCCACCAAAGGTGGGCGGAGGTTATGTTTTCACCCCTGTCTGTGTGTCTGTTTGTTTGTCTGTGAATGAAAAAGATATCTCATAAAGTTGAGGACGGATTTGGACGAAATTTGGTGAAGAGGTTGGGTGTGTGACAAGGACGAAATGATTATCTTTTAGTGAAGATCCGAGTACAGATCCGGATATGAGATTATTTTTTAATTTTGAAAGTCATTCTTCACCACCGAGTGATCAGGCCAAAAACGATATATAGCATGATATTTCAAAAAGTTGTGGACGGATTATGGCAAAACCTGGTGGATGAGTTGATTAGGCGACAAGAACCAGCTGATTAGATTTTAGTTCAGGTCCGGATCCAGATCCGGCCTATCAGTGGGATTCAAAATGTAAACCGTTCAGCCTGGTGGAGGGATGCTCTCGAACGAGTGTCATTCGAGTCTTCCTTATTCAAACATTTTAACTAGTACATAACCACACTCCTTTGAGAATCTATACTTATAAAAGTAGCCAAGTGTGCATCCATGTGTCTGTCCATATGTGTGAGTTCCAGACTGCTCTTTTCCTCTAGACCCCTTGACAGCCCAAAGACGCCTTAATACCTAATGACCATTTAAGGCACGAAGACCCTTTAAAACCCTTAAAACCCACAAAAACCATCTAACACCCTGATTATCCCAAATACCCTCTAAAACCTTTTAGACCCTCAAGACTCCAATACCCTTAAGATCCTTTAGACCCTTTATAACTTTAAGGCCCTTTAAGACCCTTAATACCCCCAAAGAACCTTTATACCCATAATAACCTTTAAGACCCCTAAGCTCCTTTAAGACCCCAAGACCCTTTAAGACTCCAAAGGCCCTTTAAGACTCCAAAGACCCTTTAAGACCCCAAAAACCCATCGTCGTTGTCATCATGGGTTGAGCTGTCGATTTGGAAGTTCTCAGGGTTCTCCCCTACCAAATTTTCGTTATCTCCCCTTCCTTCTCTTCTTCTCATTCTCGATGTGTGTCTGTTCGAACTCTTTCACACAATCGGTGCAGTAACTGCGTCATTTCCCCAATCAAGGGGAATTTTCTTCCATCGGGTCATGCTGATATTGCACCGCTTTAAATTAACTTTGAGTGAATCTTTGTATCGTTTTTAGGGGCGCCAACTGATCTTTTTCCTTCTGCAAACTCGCCAATGAACAATGCTTTGGGCAGACGATGCACCTCCATCCTCACTCGGTGGCCTGTCCAGTGTAGTCGAGTTCAGATCAGGTAGGATTCAATTCCGTCCAAACAGCATTGGGACAGGACTACTGTGTTCGGGACTCTATCTTGCTAGCGAATGTTAAAAATTCTCTGCAGGCACCTCATGTGGAAGCTTTTGAAATTCTGCACATCACAACAGTAGAGCATCCATATCTCACAGCTTTACAGGTGCTATCAGCTGTAAAGTAAGGTGGACATTATGAATGAACAATAGATGCTGATCTTCGTGGCGAGTGACATGTCGTGGGTGAACCACAGCCGTGGGATGAGCTGGCCAAACGTGGCAATCGCTTTTCTAAAGCGTGATGTAATTTTAGCATCAATGGCCCCATCATTGCTGATGATGCAGAACTTCTCTGCAACTTTCAATGGCTGGTGGTTGATTGTGACCCGGAGTTCCACGTATCGTCAATCTGGTTTTGGCTGAAACAATACTTCAGTCTTCTTGATGCTGACAGTCAAGCCGTATTGGTTGGCAGATCGTACGAAGGCGTCCGTCAGGTGTTGCGCATCCTCTTCTGCAAGGGCAACAAGGGTGCAATAATCAGTGAACACCTGCTCTTTGATAGGTATCAGTCGGACTTAGTTCTTGGCTTCAAGACGGCTGTGGTTAAAATACTGCCATTGGTGTGGAAGTGGATGTTGACTCCCTCGAGAACGAAGTCTTCTAGTGCATCGGTAATCATGGCGGCGATCACAATGCCGAAGAGAGTTGGTGCTGGAGTGCAGCCTTGCTCAGTGCCATTCATGACGTCGAAATACTCGGATCCACTGACATTGGCTACATCCTTCGCCTTCATACCATCGTGAAACAAATTGTATTAACCAGCATCTCTGGGCAACCAGCGCATCACAATAGTTTCCACAGGTCAAGACAACTGACTGAGTCAAATGCTTTTTTCATATCTACAAAAAACAATGTATATGTCCTTATGATGCTCGTTACACTTTTCCTGTATTTGTCGCACTGCAGAAAACATTTTGATGTTCCACGGTTTGTTGTGAAGCCACATTGGCTCTCTGGGTGAATTTCCTCTGCAAGCCGAGATAGACGATTGATGATAATGCGAGTGAGAATTTTCCAGGCTGTGGACAACTGTGTGATTCCTCAGTGGTTATTGCAGTCCAATCAGTCGCATTTCCTATTGTATAATTGGACAATTGAAGTGTCTTTGAAATCCTTTGGGATTTCCTAAACTCCTCCCTCACCCCTCCCTTTCAATCCTCCCCCCTCGTCTCTCCCCTCCTAAATGCCCCCCTCGCTCCTCCCCTCCTAAACTCCCCTCTCTCTCCTCCAAATCCTCATTGACTGACACAATCTGTCAATTTCCCGACCCGGATCTCAGTCAGAGGAGCATCTTCTCTTCTAGACTTGGTTATGTCAAACTTCCCTGCAAATGTATGCTGCTCTTCTTCTGCTCCAATCGGTTCATTTGACCACATGCTTGTAAAAGCAGACATTTCTCTGGCCATTCTCAGAGAGCCTCCTCAGCGTCGACGAGTCTGGCATTTCACTCAGGCTGACTGGCATGGTCTTCAAGCAGCCATCAATCATCTGGACTGGTCTCCCATCTCTACTGCCTCTGACATCAACTCATCCTGGGAATTCTTCCAAAGTAAATTGCTTTCTCATGCACAGATTTATCCCATCTCATCTTCAGTTGTCATACCCTTCCTCCCGCCCATGGTACACGGAATCTTGTGGTGAGGCAGTTGCCCTGAAACAACTTGCCTTCGCCTCCTGGAAGGCAAATCCAACTGAAGGAAATCACATTTCCTTTCACAAAGCCCAGAACAAGTGTGGTGTGTGTCCACCCTCAGGAGATCCAGGAAACAATATCTCTCTATTCTCAAGACTGAACTCTCAAACCTGCCTCCCTCTTCCAAATCCTGGTGGTGTCTGGTCAAATCTGTTTCTGGTGTTTGTCCCGCTTCCACCCCCCCTTACCTCAAATGGCTATACAACCTAAGCTGCACGTGAAAAAGCTGAATGCCTCAACTCTGTATTTGCCTCAAAATATTGTGTCCCAAACACGTCCCTCTCTGTACCCACCGAACCCAGTCGTACCCAGGTGCTCCTGGACTCTGTGTCCTTCTCTCCTGACAAGGTGGAGAAGTTTCTGTCAATCCTCGACTCTGATTCTGCAACTGGACCAGACGGCATCAGCCCACGGATCCTAAAATCCTGCTCTGCCGCTCTTTCACACCCTCTCTCTGTTCTCTTCGCCATCTCTTTTGCTCAAGGTCATCTGCCATCAGCTTGGAAATCAGCCAACATTACCGCTTTACTCATCAAAGGTGCAAAAACGGATGCTTGCAACAACAGACCAATCAGCCTGCTCCCAATTATCAGCAAAGTCATGGAATCCATCATTGCTTTGGATATGAAATCCTTCCTCTTCTCCAATGGCTTGATCTTTGATCATCAATTTGGTTTCAGACCAGGTCACTCTACTCTGGACATGCCACTTCTTCTGTCTCAACAATAGATGGAGGTCCTCAATGTCAAACAGGAAATTAGAGCTGTCTCCCTTGACATATCACATGCCTTCAATACGGTCTGGCACCACGCTCTGCTTACGAAACTCTCCTCCTATGGTATCCATGGAAATCTCCACGCATGGCTTGCGGACTCCTCTCTGGTCATAGTCAACATGTGGCCCTGAATGGGTTTCTCTCATCTCCCCTTCCTGTTCAGGCTGGAGTTCCTCAAGGCAGTGTTCTGTGCCCTGTGCTTTTTCTAGTTTTCATTAATGATCTCACTGACTCTCTGGAAAATCCTCTCTATCTCTTTGCTGATGACTTCACTCTCTGCCGCTCCATATCTCAACATCAGATCGGCAAGCAGCAGCCTCTTCTGCAGACCTGGATAACATCACAAACTGGTCAAACAAGTGGAACATGTCTTTCAATCCTGACAAATCTCATACTCACTTTGTATCTCCAAAAAGACCGTCTGGACAACCCTCCCATCTACTTTCTGAACAACAACACAACAACAACATGCATTTTAAGGCCATTTTCCCTGCTAGAGCGGGGGTTAGCCTTGCGGTCCCCATGACAAACTTCTCCATTTTGCCCTATTTTCTGCATCTCTTCTTGTTAAACCCCTTGCCCGCATTTCTTCTTCCACCATCTTTAGCCAAGTCTTTCTCGGTCTTCCCCGTCCTCTACTTCCTTCTCCATTCATTTCCATCACTCTTCTCAACCAGTCACTTTCCTCCTTCCTCAACACATGACCAAACCATCTCAACCTGTTCCTCATCCCATCATCAATCACAGGCTCTATTCCCATCATCTTTCGCAATTCATCATTTGTCCTCCTCTCTCTCAACGATACTCCGCACATCCACCGAACCATTCGCATTTCCACCCTTTCCAGCCTTCGTTGCTGCTCTACGTTCATTACCCATGTCTCGCTCCCATAAATCATAACACTTCTCACACATGCAGCATACACCTTTCCCTTCAGCTTCAACGACACTCCCCTCCTCATCAGCACGCCACTCAGTTCCCGAAACTTCTTCCTTGCACATCTCACTCCAGCAACCGTTGCTGAGTCTGATCCACCTTCTCCATTCAGCATGTCTCCGAGGTAGCAAAACGTTTTCACACCTTCCAGCTTCACGCCGTCTCCAAGATCCAACTCAACATTTCCTCCATCTGCAGCTCCCTCTGTGCACACCTTACATTTGAATGTAGCTGCCACACTGGTCAATGACCCTCTCAGACCACTACATTTTTGATGAACCCACTCAGCGCACATTGTACATTGAATGGAGTTCTCTCCGACACCCTTCCTGCACACAGCACATGGCCACTTCCCAGTTCTTTCCACATCACCACATGCTTTACCACTTGCCATCACCTTTGTCTTTCCGATATTCACCTTCAGATCTTTTGTCTCCATACATTCCTTCAACTTGTTCATCTTTTCCTTCAGTCCACCCATACTTTCCGCAATCAACACTAGATAATCTGCATACAACATCTCCCACGGCAAACCCACCTTTACGTTCTGAGCCAGCACCTCCATCACAGCTACAAATAGTAGTGGACTTAGTACCGACCCCTGATCCACTCCCACCTTCACCTCAAGCTCACCACTGTTCCCGTCCTTCGTCCTTACAGCTGTGCACGCTCTTTTGTACATTGCCATCACTACTCTGATCAACCATTCCTCCACTCCTAACTTCCTCAATGCCCATGTCAATACTTCGCGTGAAACCCTATCGAATGCTTTCTCCAGATCAACAAACCCAAGAAACAACTTCTTCCTCTTCTCCATGTACTTCTCCTGCAACTGCCTCACAATAAAGAGCACGTTTGTCGTTCCTCTTCCTGGCATAAATCCAAACTGCATTTCGTCGATCTTCACCTTCTTCCTTATCCTCCTCTCCAACACCCTTTCCAATACCTTCATTCCATGCTCCAATAACTTTATCGCTCGGTACGAGCCATACTCCAGAGGATCACCTTTCTCCTTGTATAGAGGGACGAGGGTACTCAGTTCCCAAACCACTGGAATGTGGCCTTCTTTCACCACAAGATTACAGATCTCTGTCATTCTCTTCACACCCCAACTTTCTGCTGCCTTCAACATATCTCCCACAACTCCCATCGGCCCTCACGCTTTTCTACTCTTCATTGCTTTTATCGCTTCCTCAACTTCCTTCTCAGTTATCTTCTCTGCCGCTCCAAAAACTGGGTTACTCTCTATGTTGCCATCCCATTCATTCTCTGTATTCAACAGCATTTCCATATATCTTTTCCATCTTCCTTTAATTCCATCTGGGTCCACAACGATTTGTCCCACTTCATCCTTCAAGCAACTCACCCCCATCACATCACACCTCTCTTTCGCTTTCTGCTTTGCAATCCTGAATACCGCTCTCTGACCCTCTTCCGAATCCAAGCGTTCTCCGAACATTTTCTGACATGCCTCCTGCGCCTTTGCTACCTCTTTCTTTGCAGCCTTCTTAGCTGCCTTATAACTTTCATGCTCTGCTTTTTCTGCTCCCGTACCCTTCGCCTTCTGCCACTCCTTGAACTTCTTCCTCTTCCCGGCAATCCTCTTTCCAACTTCATCATCCCACCACCATGTTTCCGAGTGCCTCGGTGGTCCTTTTGTCCATCCACATACCTCACCAATGGCTCCCAACAGACTATCTTTCATTGACATCCAACCACTTTCAAGCTCAACCACATCATCCTCTACCCTACTCAGCCTCTCTTTTAATGCATCCCTTACTGTCACCTCTTTGAACCTCCACACCTTCATTCTCAGTTGGTACTTCACCCGCCGAGCTCTCCTCGCACCTTTCGCCCTTATGTCGCAGACAACCAAGTGGTGCTGTGAAACAGCCTCCTCCCCCGGGATCACCTTTGTGTCCCGGAGGTGCCCCCTATCTCGCGTATGCACCATCAGGTAGTCAACGGTTGTCGTCGACCCACCTGACGTGTATGTAAAACAAGCTCATTATCCTCTTTCTGGAACTGAGTATTACAAATCAGCTACACCAGCAAACTCCAAAATCCTTTCACCTTCTCCATTTCTCACACCATATCCGTAACCCCCATTAACTCCCTCCAAACACTCCATACTCCTTCCCACATGTCCATTTAGGTCTACTCCTACCACAACAACTTCCTCATCTTTCACGTTTTCCATCAGCTTCTCTATCGCACACCAGAACTTGTCCTTCTCTTCATCGCTCCGACCAACCTGCGGAGGATATCCTGAGATGACGTTCACCAAGAGCTTTCCAATCATCATTTTCACCATCATCAACCTTTCATTCACTCTAGTCACACTCAACACACTGTCTACAAACTCCTCAGAAAACAGGACACCAACACCATTCACGCCCTCCCGGCACCCTTGCCACACAAACTTGTATTTCTGTCCCTGCCTACCCTTCATCATTCTCACACCACTTCCCTTCCATCTCGTCTCTTGCACACAACATATGTCCACTCTTCTTCTGACCAATACTTCCACCACTTCTCCTGATCTCCCTGTCATTGTCCCTACAATCCATGTCCCAAACCCCAGAAACCGATCTCCACTTCGGGCTGTACCCTGCCCAGATGTAGTTGTAATTGTCATGGTTCTCTTTATGAGGCAATGTTTTTATGGCCGGATGCCCTTCCTGACGCCAACCCCCTTAGTCACCTCCTACGACACGCAGGGATATGGTGTACCTATTCTAAACCAGGGTACAGACACACCAGGTTCTGAGCAATCCTCTTTAAGAATTTCTGTCACTCAAGCTTTTGGGTCTCACTATCTGCCATGATCTTTCCTGGGAAAACCACATTTCCAAACTGGCCTTCTTAGCCAGTGACCGTCTGGGCATCCTCCGTCGTGCAAAGTCCTTTCTGGGCACTTCTGAGCTCCTCACTGTTACGTGCTCCTCCCCGACCCCCTGGTCACGGTGTACCTCCGAGCCCCGAGAGGAGTCACTGCAGACAAATGTGTTATTCTGTATGTCAAAGATCAATGGAGAAGCCACACCAATTGTTACTCACAAACAAATATTGTATTAAGATCACACAGGAATAACAGTACAACAATAATAGTAATCAAAAGTATAATCAATATGTCCTATGATGGTACCATCAGTTTCGTAATATATAACTCACTGTGCTCCAAGTGAGCGGAAAGAAGAAGATTCCCAATGTCTCTAATTTCCGGCTTCAAGCCAAAGTGGATGCACTCCTGCGATCGTCAGATCAATGTCCAATCGAGACTGGAATCCTGTTGGGTTGGCAGTTACAGTCCTGCTGCCAAAGCTGTGCAAAGGCACCCTCCAGGCGACTGGGAAATCCAAAGGCGCCCTCCAGGCGACTGGGAAATCACACCCTCGGGTATGGACGTTCCGCGGCTCACAGTCAGCGAACCGCAAATTAATCTTAAAAAGCCACGTTGCACACACACACACCAGATATGTCTGAATGCGGTGAGAACGGCATAAGCGAAGCAAAGACCTTGCGCAATGCGCAAAGCACACGAGTCAAAATGGCCGACGGCCCGGTCTTGTGGCGTAATGGCACGACAATGATGACGATTATTCTCTTCAGAATCCACCGCAAAACCTGACACTCATGTTGATCTGTCACAGCGTCAACAACTCTGTCACAGGAATCCCTTTCCCGGGAAACCCAAAGTTCACTCGTGACTCTTGCTCGCCAACGTTCGCTCCAGACCGCAAAGCAACTATGCTTCTTGTCCGAATCCACTCGCTCCGCCTTATTTTCCTCTTCTTCCTCTTCGTCGTCTGGTTCCCGATCCGGTTTCCTGTTTCTTTTAACTCTAAATTTTCCACCTTTTGAAACCAGTTCATACACAATAAACCTTTTGAAAACAATAATAGTACATGGAACGAAAAATGTTTCAAGTGGATGAAAACCACCACAACGGAAGTGACGAATCCGTAACACTTCCCACCCTCAAGAAAGAAAGTTTGATCATGGTGAAAACTTTCTTTGCAGGCAAAAATTCTTTTAACAAACAAAAGTAAAACTCACACCCAAATCATCAATTCCCGTGAGCAACAATAATTAATATTTCCCAAAAATATAGCAACAAAACTTCCAAACAACCTACAGAAATTTCCAAAGTTAATTCACTCTGGACAAAGCATCAGCAACGACATTGTCCCTGCTCTTTACATGCTCAATTTCCAAGTTGAACTCCTGCAAAGCCAAACTCCATCTCATTAACCTCTGGTTCTTATTTTTCATTTTTTGAATGAAGGTTAAGGGGTTGTGATCAAAAATCCAAAACAAAGCAAATCTATAGCACTTCTTGAAGGAGGCCGAGCTGAGAGCCAGGTTCCATGGTGGTTGGGTGGTGAGGCCTGGAGGTATTCACTACATGGACGCCTTTAGGAACGTGGAGTTCACGGTTAATCCGTGTAGGAATCTTGGCTCGGCTGCTCCGCAGCAGTCAGTGCTTCAGACCCTTCCTAACTTTCATAATAATCACGGTTGGAGCGCTTGTCGCTGTAGTCACGTGAATAGCGGTCTCCTTCTCGGCCACTACCCTGATAATCATCCCGTCGGGAGCTGCCGTAACTCTGGGAGCCTCCATAGTAATCTCGACTGCGGCCACCACCCAAACTACTACTCCCACCCCGGGAGCCAGAGCCACCCCTGAAACTACCTCCACGTTTTCCTCCTCTGTATCCCCCTCGACGCCCATGGCCTGCCTTCTCTACTGTTATGGTCCGATCATCCAAATCCTTGCCATTCAAATCCTTTTCTGCATCTTTGGCGTCCTTTGTGTTTTTAAACGTGACAAAGCCAAACCCTCTTGACTTTTGCGTCTCCTTGTCTTTTATCAGCCGAACTTCCAAGAGTGGTCCATATTTGCCGAAGACAGAGTCCAGAGCATCCTCCATTGTGTTGAAGTTCTGTCCACCTACAAAGAGTTTGCTAACATTGCCTCCATCCCTGACTTGTGTGTGCTGACACTTAGTTTCAGGGTACTTGACAAGAAGTGTCTGTGCAAAGCATGACGTCATTACCTTCCTCTCCTCTTCATAGCGCTTCCTACCCATAGCACGAGTCGCGGTACAGGATGCAAAGATACCCGGAATCTCCTGCTCTAACTGTGCAGTGTTATTTTCCATACTAGGCATTTCAACCTACCTCGGGTTACCAGAAACTTGACCACCGGCCAAATCATTCCCGATAACAAAAGAGACTCCCTCTACCGGTAGAGTGGCTTGTAAACCTACGGTGACCGGTCCTGACACCAAATCAGACTTCAAATGGATGACATGAAGTGGAGCTTTAACATATCCCCCAACCCCCTGTAAAAGAACACTAACACCAGTTGCCGTCTTCTCTGACAATGGCAAAATGCCTTCAAGCATCATAGATTGATGTGCTCCTGTGTCCCTCAATACCCTAACAGGTCTCTGGTTCGTCAAATCTCCATCCAGTGACACAAACCCCTCTGAAATAAAAAGTTTGTAACCCTCTTGAACAAGGTCGTTCTGTGATGCCGTAACTTTGGCATGGGAACCTTCACAAGGCACCGTCCTCCAAGGACGATTTCTCGCATTTTCCAATGCATTCGGAGTTGAACTAGTCTGACTTGCTCCTGATTTTTCCTTTTCAGGGCGTAACATTGGGATATCAAATGTCCAGGTTTCTTGCAAAAAGCGCAAGTAGGCCCGGAGGAAAAACTCGTGGTCTGCCTCGAGCCCCCCCAGAGGATAAGTCTGTCTTGGAACTGTAGTCTTCTGATCCCTAAAAGTCGCGGTATCAGATTTGTCCTCATAGTCATCTCTAGGCCGCCTCCACGAATATTTGTTCTCCGCCCCTGATTTACCATAACTCCCCTGGCTAACTCTAGGTGGGAAGTTAGGTTTGTGGAACCCCATCCTATGTGTCAAGGCATAGTCATCTGCCACGGTTGCTGCCTCATGGAACTCTGGTACCTTCTTTTCCTCCAGATGTACTTTAATGTCCGCGTGGACACACTGTTTGAATTCCTCCACCAAGATCAATTGTCACAACAGTTTGAAGTCTTTCCCAATCCCCTTCGAATCACACCACCGATCAAACATGGTTTCCTTCATTCTGGCAAACTCCACATGGGTCTCACTCTCCCTCTTCCTGGCATTCCGGAATTTTTGCCGGTAAGCTTCACGGACCAATTCATAGGCTTTGAGAATGGTTTTCTTCACTATCTTATAATCTGCACATTGGTCAATGGGTAAAGCCGAATAGACATCTTGAGCTTTACCCACCAGAACACTTTGCACTAACCTAGTACAGGTCCCCACAGGCCATTTTAGCATTTGAGCCACTTTCTCAAAGTGTAAAATAAACTTGGCTACCTCCTTTTCATTGAAGGGTGCAACCAGCCTCACATGCCTTCCAACATCCCAGGTGTTCTGACTTGTTGTCGAACTAGCCGGCATGGATACGACTTCTCTCCATTCTCCCATTAATTCCAGCTCCTTGAGTTTAACTTCCTTCTGATACTGCATGTCACGTTCCTTTAACTCCCTTTCGGCTCTCCTTTCCTTTGCTCTTTTCTCCTTGAGTTCTCGTTCCTGTTCTACTCTTTTTTCCGTGAGTTATCGTTCCTGTTCTACTCTTCTTTCCTCGAGTTCTCTTTCAGCTCCCCTTTCCTCTGCTCTTCTCTCCTCGGCTTTCCATTCCAACTCTTTTAACCTTTCCTGGCTCTGCAGTTGCATCTCCATTTTCCGGAGCTCCACATTTTCTTTTTCCTCGGGTAACCAATCCAAGGCTACCTCTGTCCATGTTCCCTGTCCCACCAGAGATTCTACCACCAATGTCTACATCTCTGCTTTCTTCATATGAGCTCGGACATCCAAGTTACAATGTTTGGCCAATATCAAGAGTTCCGATCTTTTTAACGCTAGGAACTGGCCTCATTCGGGGACGCCGCAAACTTTCTGCGTCAAACACCATGGTGACTATCAGTTAACACCTGTTAACCTTCACACAAATTTTTTCCATTTTTTTTGAAAAATTTGGGAATGTTAGAAAATTCCAAATTTGGGAATTTTGGGAACGTTAGGGAATTCTACCCTGGACGAGTGTTATTAGGGAATTTAATCAGCAAAGACGAGCTCCCAATTTCAATTTGGGCCAATCTTGGACGAGTTTCCAATATCCCGGACGAGCCCCCAATTTCTGTTACGTGCTCCTCCCCGACCCCCTGGTTACGGTGTACCTCCGAGCCCCGAGAGGAGTCACGGCAGAAAAATGTATTATTCTGTATGTCAAAGATCAATGGAGAAGCCACAACAATTGTTACTCACAAACAAATATTGTATTAAGATCACACAAGTATAACAGTGCAACAATAATAGTAATCAAAAGTACAATCAATATGTCCTATGATGGTACCATCAGTTTCGTAATATATAACTCACTGTGCTCCAAGTGAGCGGAAAGAAGAAGATTTCCAATGTCTCTAATTTCCGGCTCCAAGCCAAAGTGGATGCGCTCCAGCGATCGTCAGATCAATGTCCAATCAAGACCAGAATCCTGTTTGGATGGCAGTTACAGTCCTGCTGCCAAAGCTGTGCAAATGCGCCCTCCACGTGACTGGGAAATCACACCCTCGGGTATAGACGTTCCGTGGCTCACAGTCAGCGAACCGCAAATTAATCTTCAAAAGTCACGTTGCACACACACACACCAGATACATCTGAATGCGGTGAGAACGGCATAAGCGAAGCAAAGACCTTGCGCAATGCGCAAAGCGCGCGAGTCAAAATGGCCGACGGCCCGGTCTCGTGGCGTTATGGCACGACGATGATGACGATGATTCTCTTCAGAATCCACCGCAAAACCTGACACGCAGTTTGATCTGTCACAGCAACAACAACTCTGTCGCAGGAATCCCTTTCCCGGGAAACCCAAAGTTCACTCGTGACTCTTGCTCGCCAACGTTCGCTCCACACCGCAAAGCAACTATGCTTCTTGTCTGACTCCACTCGCTCCGCCTTCTTTTCCTCTTCTTCCTCTTGGTCGTCCGGTTCCCGATCCGGTTTCCTGTTTCTTTTAACTCTAACTTTTCCACCTTTTGAAAACAGTTCATACACAATAAACCTTTTGAAAACAATAATAGTACATGGAACCAAAAATGTTTCAAGTGGATGAAAACCACCACAACGGAAGTGACGAATCCGTCTGGGCATCCTCCGTCGTGCAAAGTCCTTTCTGGGCACTTCTGAGCTCCTCACCACATACAAAGCTTTCATCTGCAGCTCAATGGAATACTGTTCTCCCATCTGGGCTGGTGTTCCTGCCTCCCACCTAGATCAGTTGCAAGTGATTGAAACCAAAGCATTCAGAATCATTGGTATCTCCTGCGATGAAGCTGACACTGAGGGCCTTTCTCTCTCTCACCACAGGCAGGTTGGTGGTCTTTCTGTCTTCTACCGACTCCTCTCTGGCCTTGCTCCCCCTGCTCTGTCTGTGCTATGCCCCCCAAATATTCTTTCAGGATGCACAAGATCTGCCAGCAACCCTCTTCTGGTGAAACCAACAAAATTAAGACTCTCTGCTCACATTCTCTCCTTCATTCTTCTTTTCTCCCACCTCTGGAACAATCTCCCACACTCTCTTCAATCCCACTTCTCCCTCCAGGTCTTTAAAACAGCTGTTCACCACCATCTCTTATCTTCCCCCATCCAAAACCTTGATCTTTTCTACCCCGGTTAGAACACTCCAAATCCACCTCTTTCAATCCCCAACTTCTTTCCTAAAATTCCTAGTCGTGTTCATTTGCAGTTCTGGTGGAATACCGTCAGCACCAGAAGCCCTGGCTGTCTTTAGCTCTTTCATCACTTTATGGATTTCATCTAGTGTTGGTGGTGTGACACCTCAGGTATCGGGTGAATGTCTTCTATTGTTGTATCGTAGATATTAGATGGCTGGCTCCAAGCCTTGTCGAAGTGCTCCACACACCTTTGTAGGATTAAAGTTGGCTCCATGATAAGGGAGCACCTGTCAGCAGTTTATACCGGCATGATCCCGTTGAAACTGTGACCATACATGGCTTTCAGTTCTTTAAAATCACCTTGTGTTGTCCTCATGAATCTTCAATTTTGGTGAAGATTCGGATCTGGATCCAGCCAGTATAATTTTTCAAGTGATTCTTCACCATTGAGTGATGTGGCTAATCAGGCGGAAGTATGTTCTCTACTGAGTGCCATTCTAGTTACCCTCGCCAGAGGAGAGGGTATTGCATTTGAGTCCGTTTGTCTGTTTGTTTGTTTGTCTGTTTGTCCGCACAGAATAAATATGATTTTCTCTGCAACCGTTGGTCCGATTGACAGGAAATTGTCACCATAGGTGCAACTCCACCTGTATAATTTTTTAATGATAATTATGACATCATAGGTCACGTGGTTCGGCCGCCATCTTGGAAAAAACCAAAACATTTGCACCTCTATATCTCCAAAAGCGCTGAATAGAAAAAATTGAGACATGGCTCATTGTAAAAAACTCTCCATGGGGAATAAAATATGTTAATGATGATGTCATAGGTGCCTCCATTATGACGTCATAATTCGACAAGTGCAAAAGTTCATCCGATCAAGATGAAATTTCTTGAGCACAATATAGGGATAAATTGGTGGAGAAAAAAAATATGATGACGTCATTGGTCACGTGGTTCGACCGCCATATTTTTTTAAACACAAACACCTAAAAACCACTGAAAACACATCCTGACAAGGGTTTGCAATCTCTGATTGCTCTTTTTCTTGTTTTACATGTTTTAGATGGCATTGACCTTGACCTTTGACTAATTTTGACAACATTTTATACACATATGCTACACTTGTTTCCAAATCAGCTGTGTAACTTTCAATCTGATATCTTGAAAAATTCCTGAGGCTTGTCATTAATAAAATCACAAAATTATCCCATTTTATTATCATGTGGGTGAAATTGTTGCCAAAGACTCCGTTTTCTCTTTGCCATGTGGTACCTTTTGTATTCCATGTGGGACTTTTCTCTATGCCACTAAACCAAGATGAGCGGAACCTGAAAAAGAGAAGAGATACATTTAATAAATTATTTCTATTTTGCACTCTCTTAGCTTGAAACTGAGGTGATTTACCAATTGGGGTTGGGGAGTGTGGGGAGGGATGGAGGGTCACGATTATGACTGGTGAACCTCAAGTGTTATTACAGAATGACATTAGACAAGAGGTCAAACAGGGTCTTCGGGGATTAAGGATTCTAATGGGGTTTATAGGGTCTTTGGGTCCTACGTGATCTTAGGGGTCTTCAAGGGTGTTAAAGGGGTTCAAGGGTTTTAGGGGTGTGAGGCGATTTTAGGGGTGTAAGGCGGTTTTCGTGGTGTTAGGCGGTTTTAGTAGTGTGAGGTGGTTTTGGGGGTGTGAGGTGGTTTTAGGTGTGTGAGGCGGTTTTAGGGGTCTAAAGGTTATTGGGGCTCTTAAATTGTATTTGCGTCTTAGGGGTCTTAAGGTTGGTTATAAACGGTCTTTAGCATTTTTGGTGTTTTCAGGATTTTTAACTTTTATATACAGTACTAGCAGTGTACCCAACACCAGTGTTGGTCGAGTCATAAAGGGGTACAAGGGTTTTAGGGGTGTGAGGCGATTTTAGGGGTGTGAGGTGGTTTTAGGCATGTGCGGTGGTTTTAAGGGTGTGAGGCAGTTTTAGGGGTGTGAGGCAGTTTTAGGGGTGTGCGGCGGTTTTAGGCGTGTGCGGCGGTTTCAGGAGTGTGAGGCGGTTTTAGGTGTGTGAGGCGGTTTTAGGGGTCTCAAGGTTATTGGGGCTCTTAAATTGTATTTGCGTCTTAGGGGTCTTAAGGTTGGTTATAAATGGTCTTTAGCGTTTTAGGTGTTTTAAGGGTTTTTTAACTTTCATATACAGTACTAGCAGTGTACCCACCACCAGGGTTGGTCGAGTCATAAAGGGGTACAAGGGTTTTAGGGGTGTGAGGCGATTTTAGGGGTGTGAGGCGGTTTTAGGCATGTGCGGCGGTTTTAGGGGTGTGAGGCAGTTTTAGGGGTGTGAGGCAGTTTTAGGGGTGTGCGGCGGTTTTAGGCGTGTGCGGCGGTTTCAGGAGTGTGAGGCGGTTTTAGGTGTGTGAGGCGGTTTTAAGGGTGTGAGGTGGTTTTATGGGTGTGAGGCGGTTTTAGGGGTCTAAAGGTTATTGGGGCTCTTAAATTGTATTTGTGTCTTTGGGGTCTTAAGGTTGGTTATAAACAGTCTTTAGCGTTTTAGGTGTTTTAGGGGTTTTTACCTTTTATGTACAGTACTAGCAGTGTACTCACCACCTGGGTTGGTTGAGTTTGTGCATCATTTGCTGAAAAATGTGTAGTCTGTGTTTTGCTAGACGACCATAGACACTTGCGTGGTGTGCGCTTGAAGGTTCTACAATCAAGATTATCTGAAGGTCTAAAGGGTACGTTCCAATAGTCGTTCGTGTCTAAGCGGTCGAAAGGGTGTAATCTCTCAAGCATGTAAAAAGGGTCTAAAAAGGTTCAAGTGGTCTAAAACTCTAAATGGTCAAGTGTCCAAGTTGTCTAATATGTCTGAAGGGTGTACGGGATCTAAAGGGACTTGACGGGAGTAAAGGAATACAACATCTGAAAGGTTGAAGGGATCTAAAGGTGTCGAAAGGGTCTTAACGGTAAAAGGGGTCTTAAGGGTCTTGTGGTTTTAAGGGGTATTGAAGGTCTTAGGGACTTTGGGGATCTTAAAAGTTTTTAGTCTTTAAAGTTATTTGGGATACTAAGGGTCTTCAAGGTCTTAAAGTGTCTTTGGGGTATTTAATGTGTTTGGGGTGCTGGGGGTCTTAAAGGGTGTTATTATAAGGGTCTTTGGGGTCTTAAGGTTCTTTATGGGTCTTGCAGGTCTTAAAGGTATTTAGGGGTCTAAATAGTTTTACAAAGATCTAAGGGGTCTCATTAGTCTAAAGCAGTGTTTCCCAAAATTGGAGGTGGGTTGCCACTTGTGGGGCGTGAGGTGCGTAGAGGAGTGCGGGGTGGGGGGGGGGGGGGGGGGGTCGGGAGGGCGTGAAGCCATGTGAAACAAAAAAAAAATCATTTTAATGTCAAATTCGGCTTGAATATTCAAAAATTGATCAATTAAGCTCGATATTTCTACGAACACCAACGTTGCAATTCCCCCACGACCTTCAGACGTCGTCCCAGCTCCGTGCGTGTGGCCGCCTGTGAATAACACCACAATTAATGGATTTGTGACACACAGAGTGAGAGGCCACGAGGTAAGTAGCTCCATAATTTGAGGTTATTCTGTAAGTTTTATTACGATTTTTGCATGTTATACCTAACAAACATATATTCGGTATTATAATAGTACAGGGTGATTTTTTTTTATTCGAGAACCCTAAATAATATTCCCATACACAAAAATATATCCGTTAGGAACCTAATATTTTGCGTAAATGTAGCTTAATGTTACAGAAAGGCATAACATGATATTGAGAGTTATAAGGTATCACGTGTCCCAGCAGTGATGTTTAACCTTTTTCACTCATTCACGCCATGACACTCACGATGGAAGAACATCGAACATTACATCAATAATAATTCATCCTTTAGACTTTAGAGAATGTCAAATTGCATTTAAAAGTTACTTTGTTGTCGTACAAAACCTTAGAAATCTGTGATATGGAAACTGGTGAAGCAATTCAGCAAAATATTAGTTTCTGATAACTGATATAGTTTTTAGTGTATGGGAATTATTTAGGGTTCTCCAAAAGAAAAATCACCGTGTATTTAGTATCTAATATACGAGAAGTGTAGTAAAATTTATTTCAATAAAAATTTGGTGGAGGGGGGTGGGCATGAGTGCTTTGTGAAAACCAAAAGGGGAGCATCATTAAGTTTGGGAACTGGTCACTATCGTGTCCAAATATTAGCTTCGTAGCTCAAAAGGTGCCTGAGCTATTGCCCCGATTAGAAAGGAAATAAATAAGTACTTAATTAATCGATAATAATTAAGTAATTGATCAATTAATTGATGAATCAAAAAACAAAAATATAGTTTTTGCATCATAAAGGTCTAAAGGGTATGGGATAATAAGGGTCTTCCTTAGTCCCTTTAGAACTTTAGATAACTATAAAGCATCATAAAGTATGGGAACCACTGGCCGAAAGGTTTAAACTTAAAGGTACATTTCAATATGTACCTTTATTGGATCTCGCGAGATCTTGGAGACGGTGGCAGGGGTTTTCGACGGTCCACACGGTCTCCACGTTTTTCAAAGTTAAGTCTGTTCACAATTGTATTTTGTCGAAACTGTTTTTATCGTTCGGTGTGTGAACTTATAGTGTCCCCCTTGGAAGTTTCTCGGTGTTTATCTTTCATATATTAATCGTTTGTTTGCCGCGTCGCGAGCAAGGCCTTGCAGCCTCAGGCTTCCCCCATCGAAGGTTGTTCCTTCCTTCACTGTTTTGCTAGCTTTTTTGATTTCCCCTTATCCACCAAGCTTCACCAAACATCTACTATTTGTCTAACGTTGTAACCCCCACACCCCCCCAAAAACAAACAAAAAAACAAACAAAAAAAACTTTTATTTCCCTTTCTCCTCGTGTGCTTTTGCCTCTGCCCACGTGCGCAGTCTCGCCCCGCCCCCATTTTCCCCTTGCCTTCCACCTTTTGCCCTGTTCAAGTGACTCGTGGTCGTCGCTCTAGGCTTCCTCTCCCATTGGTATTTTTGTGAATATAAGATTGTTCTTCACAGTTCTGTTTAAATATGTTTCAACTATCCCCTTCAGTGTTTTATTCAGTGGTTTATTACAACACGCTGTTTTTCTTCTTATTTAAAAGGCTCCTTTCAATTTCCTCTTCAACTCATTCCATTTCAAAAAAATATTCAATCTCTTATGATTCCAAATCACTCCATGCTCTAAATTCTCATTCATTCCATCCCTCCTCCATCGTTCTTAAACGAATCGCTAACTTGAAAATCACAACAAACCCAATTTGTTATATATGTTCATCTTTCATTTATCATCCACTTTCTAAACTCCCCCTTTGCCCCTCCCCTTCAAATCTCCCCCCCCAACCATCCCTCCCAAATTCTCCCTCCTCCCACCTCCTTCTCAAAGCTGCCTCCTCCCCACTTCGTCTCCCTTCTATGTCATACATCCACCTCCCCCAACCTTCTACTTTCCTCTGCCCCCCCTCAAACAAACTCTCACTGTGCCTCATTCCATCACCATCAAACCTTTCGTCCTCCTCATCCTTCTCTTTCTTGTAACTCTTCTGTAATCTCTGACACACTATCAACTGCTCTTCCTACATCCCCCTCTCACCCTTCATCTGACCCTACCCCTCCCCTCCCCTGTCCTGCACCCGATGCTCCCCCTCTCTCCTCACTAACGGTATGGACCTCAAACATCCGGGGCCTTCGCTCAAACCTGATTGATCTCTCCATTCAGGTTGCTTCTGAAAATCCAGACTTGATCTGCTTAACAGAAACTTTCCTCCTTCAAGATGTCTCTGATTCCTTAATATCTCTTCCTGGTTACTCCCTCCTCCGGTACGATAGACCTGAGCCTCGTCCTAGTGGTGGGGTGGCTATCTTTATCAAAAACTCTCTTCCTCACTCTCCCTGCACTGCCCTCTCTCCACCCCACCCACAGGAGTACCTCTGGCTACGGTTTCCTCTCCGCTCCCACCTTTTGTTCATATGTGTTCTGTACCATCCTCCAAACAGTGATGACTCCATTTACATTTCTCTGTCGGACAACATGGACCAACTTCTATCAACTCATCCAAACTCTCTCTTCCTCATATGTGGCGACTTCAACTGTCATCATGCCAGCTGGCTGGGTGTGGGTTCATCTCTCACCAGCCATGGCACCTCAGCAAAGGACTTCTGCGACTCATTGGGACTGACACAATCTGTCAATTTCCCGACCCGGATCTCAGTCAATGGAGTATCTTCTCTTCTGGACTTGGTTATGACTAACTTCCCTGCAAATGTCTGCTGCTCTTCTTCTGCTCCAATCGGTTCTTCTGATCATGTGCTTGTTAAAGTGGACATCTCTCTGGCCATTCCCAGAGAGCCTCCTCAACGTCGACGAGTCTGGCATTTCACTCAGGCCGACTGGCATGGTCTGCAAGCAGCCATCAATCAACTGGACTGGTCTCCCATCTCTAATGCCTCTGACATCAAATCTCCTGGGAATTCTTCCAAAGCAAACTGCTCTCTCTCATGCACAGATTTATCCCATCTCGTCTTCAGTTGTCTTAACCTTCCTCCCGTCCATGGTACACTGAATCTTGTGGTGAGGCAGTTGCCCTGAAACAACTTGCCTTTGCATCTTGGAAGACAAATCCAACTGAAGGCAATCTCAGTTCCTTCCACCAAGCTCGAAACAAGTGTGTTTCTACCCTCAGGAGTGCCAGGAAGCACTATCTCTCCACACTCAAGATTGAACTCTCAAACCTGTCTCCTTCCTCCAAATCTTGGTGGCGGCTGGTCAAATCCGTTTCTGGTGTTTGTTCCCCCTCCATCCCCTCCCTTACCTCAAATGGCTACACAGTTGACACCGCACGTGACAAAGCCGAATGCCTCAACTCTGTGTTTGCCTCAAAATCTTGTCCCAAACCCATCTCTCTCTGTACCCACCGTACCCAGTCATACCCAGCTGCTCCTGGACTCTGGGACCTTCTCTCCTGACAAGGTGGAGAAGTTTTTATCAAACCTCGACTCTGATTCTGCAACTGGACCAGATGGCATCAGCCCTCGGGTCCTAAAATCCTGCTCTGCCGCTCTATCTCACCCTCTCTCTGTTCTTTTCACCCTCTCTTTTGCTCAAGGTCATCTGCCAGCTCTTGGAAATCAGCAAACATTACCGCTTTACACAAAAAGGTGCAAAAACAGATCCTTGCAACTACAGACCAATCAGCCTGCTCCCAATTATCAGCAAAGTCATGGAATCCATCATTGCTTCAGATATCAAATCCTTCCTCTTCTCCAATGGCTTGATCTCTGATCATCAATTTGGATTCAGACCAGGTCATTCTACTCTGGACATGTTGCTTCTGCTGTCTCAACAATGGATGGAGGTCCTCAATGCCAAACAGGAAATCAGAGCTGTCTCACTTGACATATCACGTGCCTTCGATACGGTCTGGCACCCAGCTCTGCTCACCAAACTCACCTCCTATGGTATTCAGGGAAATCTCCACTCATGGGTTGCGGATTTCCTCTCTGGTCGTAGGCAACGTGTGGCCCTGAATGGATTTCTCTCATCTTCCCTTCCTGTTCTGGCTGGAGTTCCCCAAGGTAGTGTTCTGGGCCCTGTGCTATTTCTGGTCTTCATCAATGATCTCTCCGACTCTCTGGAAAATCCTCTCTATCTCTTTGCCGATGACTCCACTATCTGCCGCTACATTCCACATCCCTCAGATCGGCAGTCTGCAGGCTCCTCACTCTCTGCAGACCTGGACAAAATCACAGACTGGTCAAACAAGTGGAACATGTCTTTCAATCCTGACAAATCTCACACTCTTACAATGTCTCTCCGAAAGGACCGACTGGACAACCCTCCCATCTACTTTCTCAACAATCCTCTCCAAGAAGTTCTGTCGCTCAAGCTTTTGGGTCTCACTATCTGCCATGATCTTTCTTGGGAAAACCACATTTCCAAGCTGGCCTCCAAAGCCAGTCGCCGACTGGGCATCCTCCGTCGTGCGAAGTCCTTCCTTGGCACACCTGAGCTCCTCACCACATACAAGGCTTTCATCCGCAGCTCAATGGAATACTGTTCCCCCCTCTGGGCTGGTGCTCCTGCCTCACACCTTGCTCGGCTTCACGCTGTTGAGGCCAAAGCTTTCAGAATAATTGGAATCTCCTGCGATGTAGTCAACTCTGAGGGCCTTTCACTCACTCACCGCAGGCAAGTTGGTGGTCTTTCTGTCTTCTACCGACTCCTCTCCGGCCTTGCTCCCCCAGCTCTCTCTGTGTCTGTCCCCCCAATATTCCTTCAGGTCGCACAAGATCTGCCTGCAACCCTCTTATGGTTAAACTGCCAAAGTCTAGGCTCTCTGCTCACCTTCACTCTTTCATTCCCCTTTTCTCCCGCCTCTGGAACAAACTTCCCCACTCCCTTCAATCCCACTCCTCCCTCCAGGTCTTTAAAACAGCTGTTCACCACCATCTCTTATCTTCCCCCATCGAAAACCTTGTTCTTTTCTACCCCCGGTAATTCACCCCAGAGTCCTTGCAGTGTTCATATGTTTTATTCCTCTCCCACCTCCCCCCAAGTCCTCGCGATGTCCCTGCTCTCAAATGTTGTGTTTGTGTCCTTCCCCCTCTCTCCCCATCTTGTCTGCCGCTCCCCTTGTTTTTTGTGTTTTGTTTGTCGGTTTGTCTTTTTGTGTGATTAATGTTCGCTCTTTCACGAGCCTCGATCTTGTATACAAAAAAAAAATTAAAAAAAATAAAATAAAATAGTACATAATAAATAGACATAAATGTAGTCAGGATGCAACTGACGTTCATCAACTGACAACAGTTACACATATAGTCATATGGTTTTACGGACAGATGGCTTCACCTACCGTGTTTTTTGTTTTCAGATATATAAATATGCATAGATATCAAGTGAATTGGCTGAAATTGACGATTGACCTTTTGACCAAAAAAAAAATAGGCTTCCACTTTGTCACTACCCCTACTGTTACGGGGTCGCCCCATTACCTCTGGTCTCGGTGGACCTCCGAACCCCGAGAGGGTCCCCGGCAGAAAGATGTGTTATCCTTGGTTGAAATCCAGCAAATGAAACAGTCAAATCAATAATGCAACCACACCAGGTTGTAACCAAACAATAATATATTATAAATCACACACAAAGAGCCATACAACAATGGGGCAATCACCCCAACTTTCAAATCTTACGATGATCCTTGTCAAGCCCCTTAACCCCACACTCACTGCACCTCCCCCAATGTCTCTGCACCCCGTCCAAGGTGAAGTCCCAATGTCTCTGTGCGCTCCCGCGATCGCGGAGTCAAGGCCCGATGGTCAATTGAGGCGAAGGCGAGCGAGACAACCCCGAGGTCACGTGCTCAGCACCCAGCAACACAGCGGTGGAAAGGAACCTCACAAAGATGCGCTCCCACGTACACGCTGCGGTTCCATCCACGAGCCTCCGTATAATTCTCACGTGCCCCTTTCTGGCACAGCCGTCCCCGGCGAACACGGTGGAATAATGCCCAGCCGACAGGACAAAAACCTGGTCACTGCAGGTTGCTCGCGTGGCGAAGATGGCGGACGGCTTTCGCTCCAACCCGGGATTTGAGGCCCGGATCCTCCGGAACCTCAATGAGAATACCCGACGACACAGGCTCCACGCACTCCGGCGATATTAGCTCCCCGCACTCTGGCGATATTTCTTATCGCCCGAACTTCCCTTCAAGGACGCAAAGTTCCCTCGCACTGTACGTCGCACGCTCGGGCCGGAGCTTCAACAACAACGTCTGCATCACGATCTCCTCTCTCCTCCTTTGATCCACCTCTTCCGGTCACGATCCGGATTTCCGGCCACATTTTACTAGGAGCGCTTTTAAATCTTTTAACTATAATAACCCTTTCCCTTCAACCACAATCACAAGAATACTTCGAATCAACAACAATAATCATAACAACAACCCTTAGGGCCGAATCTGTAACACTTCCCCCCCTCAAGAAAGAAAGTTTGAACACAGCGAAAACTTTCTTTGTATGCCATCTTTAAACAAGCCAAAGTAAATTCACAACCCAAATGAGCAATCCCCGTGGGCAACAATATTCAACCTTCTCCAAAAATAAAGCAACAAAATTTTACACCACCCCCAGAGCTTTCCAAAGTTAATTCCTTCTGGACTAAGCGTCAACAACGACATTGTCCCTGCCCTTCTGATTTTTACTTCTAGTTTCTCTTGAATGAAGGTTAAGGGGTTGTGATCAAAAACCCAAAGGCCAGCAAATCTATAGCACTTTCCACGGGAGGCCGAGCTGAAAGCCAGGTTCCATGGTGGTTGGGTGGTGAGGCCTGGAAGTATTCACTACATGGACGCCTTTAGGAACGTGGAGTTCACGGTTAGTCCGAGGAGGAAAGTTCATTACATGGACGCCTTTAAGAACGTGGCGTTCACGGTTAGTCCGTGTAGGAATCTTGGCTCGGCGGCTCGGCAGCATTCAGTGCTTCAACTTTTCCAGACTCCTAATAATTACGGTGGGACCACTGGTCACAGTAGTCACCTGACTGGCGGTCTCCTTCTCGGCCCCTGCTCTGAAAATCCTTCCTTCGGGAGCGGTCCTAACTCTGGAAGCCTCCATAATAATATCGCTTGTGGCCACCACCACTACTACTCCGTGGTCCTCCTCTGTAGCCCCCTCGACTCCTAGGAAATGCCTTCCCTACTGTGATGGTCCGACCCTCCAACTCCTTGCTATTCAGATCCTTTTCTGCCTCTCTGGCGTCCTTTGAGTTTTCAAACGTGACAAAGCCAAACCCTCTTGACTTTCGTGTCTCCCTGTCTTTTATCAGCAGCACTTCCAAATTCGGTCCATAGTTGCTGAAGGCAGACTCCAAAACACCTTCCTTTGTTTTGAAGTTCAGTCCACCTACAAATAACTTGCTAAACTTGTCGCCATCCCTACCTGGTGTGGTGTTATTTTCCCTACTGGGCTTTTTAACAACCATCGGGTTACCATAAACTTGACCACCGGCCAAATCATTCCCGATAACAACCGATACTCCCTCTACAGGAAGCGTGGCTTGTAAACCGACGGTGACCGGTCCTGACACCAAATCGGACTCCAAATGGATGACATGCAGTGGAGCACTAACACAGCCACCAATCCTCTGTAAACGAACACTATCCCAGTTGCCGTCTCCTCGGACCATGGCAAGATGCCTTCAAGCTTTAAAGACTGATGTGCTCCTGTGTCCCTCAATATCCTAACTGGTCTCCGGTTAGTCGAGGCTCCATCCAGTGACACAAACCCCTCGGAAATAAATGGTTGGTAACCGTTTTGAGGGCGATTTCTCACAATGGCCACCGCATTTGGAGTCGTACTAGTCGAACTCCGCTCCTGATTTTCCTTTCCCAGAGCATATCAGTTGGACATCCAGTGTCCAGGTTTATGGCAAAAAGTGCAAGTAGGCCCGGAGGAGAACCGCGTGGTCTGCCAAGGCATGGGGGCGGCGGTCTGCCTCGAATCCCCCAGACGATAGGTCTGTCGTGGAACCGCAGTCTTCTGATTTCTAGAAGTCGTGGTGTCAAAGTGGATCTCATTTTCATCCCGAGGCCGCCCCCATGGATTTTCATTCTCCGCCCCTGATGTACCATAGCTCCCCTGGCTAGGTCTGGGCGTGAAGTTCGGTTTGTGAAACCCCATCCTGTGTGTTAAGGCATAGTCATCTGCCATGGTGGCTGCCTCATACAGCTTTGGTACTTTCCTTTCCTCCAGATGAACTTTAATGTCCTCGTGGACACACTGTTGGAATTCCTCCACCAGGATCAATTGTCGCAATAGTTCGAAGTCTTTCCCAACTCCTTTTGAATTGCACCACCTATCAAACATGGTTTCTTTAAATCTGGCAAACTCCACATGGGTCTCACTCTCCCTCCTCCTGGCATTCTGGAATTTTTGCCGGTAAGCTTCCGGGACCAATTCTTAAGCTTTGAGAATGTGTTTCTTCAATACCTCGTAATCTGCACATTGGTCAATCGATAAAGTCGAATAAATCTCTTGAGCTTTACCCACCCGAACACTTTGCACTAGTATGGACCAGGACTCCTTCGGCCAGTTTAACTGTCGAGCCACTTTCTCAAAGTGTGGAAAAAACTTGGCTACCTCCTTTTCATTGAAGGGTGGGACCAGCCTCACATGTCTGCCAACATCCCAGGTGTTCTGACTAGGTGTCGAACCAGTCAGCAGGGATGGTACCTCTCCCCGTTCTCTCATTAACTCCAGCTCCTTGACTTTAATTTCCTGCTGACGCGCCAATTTACGGTCCTTTAACCCCCTTTCGGCTCTTCTCTCCTCTGCTTCGAGTTCTCTTGCAGCTCTCCTTTCCTCTGCTTTTTTTGTCTTCTAACCTTTCCTGGAGTTCTCTTTCCACTCTCCTTTCCTCTGTTTTTTTCTCTTCTAACCTTTCCTGGAGTTCTCTTTCCACTCTCCTTTCCTCTGTTTTTTTCTGTTCTAACCTTTCCTGGAGTTCTCATTCCTGTACTTTTAACCTTTCCTGGAGTTCTGATTCCTGTGCTTTTCCCTTTCCTGGCTCCGTAATTGCATCTCCAGTTTCCGGAGCTCCACATTTTCTTGTTCTTCTGGTAACCAATCCCAGGCTACCTCTTCCCATGCTTTTAATCCCACCATAGATTGTATCACCACTGTCTGCAACTCTGCCTTCTTCATATTAGTTCGGACCTCCAAGCTAAAATGTTTGGCCAATTTCCAGAGGTCCGATTTTACTAACTCTCTGAACTGTGCTTCACTAGGGGTCACTGTAAACTTCTCTGCGTCAAACTCCATAGTGACTACTGGTAACACCTGTTAACCTTCACACAAGAAATTTTTAACAAACAAAAACCAATTTTTTTTTGGTTGTTGTTTGTTTTTGGAAAAAAATTGGGAATGTTGGAAAAAGTTCCAAATTTGGGAATTCTGGGAATGTTAGGGAATTATTTCCCAGACTAAATTTAGTAATTTTTAGATCCCGGACGCAGACCCAATTGTGAGCCCACGAATATCAATTGGATGAGCCCCCAATTTCTGTTACGGGGTCCCCCCCTTACCTCTGGTCTCGGTGGACCTCTGAACCCCGAGAGGGTCCCCGGCAGAAAGATGTGTTATCCTTGGTTGAAATGCAGCAAATGAAACAGTCAAATAAATAATGCAACCACACCAGGTTGTAACCAAACAATAATATATTATAAATCACACACAAAGAGCCATACAACAATGGGGCAATCACCCCTACTTTCAAATCTTACGATGATCCTTGTCAAGCCCCTTAACCCCACACTCACGGCACCTCCCCCAATGTCTCTGCACCCCATCCAAGGCGAAGTCCCAATGTCTCTGTGCGCTCCCGCGATCGGCGAGTCAAGGTCCGATGGTCAATTGAGGCATAGGTGAGCGAGACGACCCCGAGGTCATGTGCTCAGCACCCAGCAACACAGCGGTGGAAAGGAACCTCACAAAGACGCGCTCCGACGTACACGCTGCGGTTCCATCCGCGAGCCTCCGCATAATTTTCACGTGCCCCTTTCTGGCACAGCCGTCCCCGGCAAACACCGGGGAATAATGCCCAGCCGACACGACAAAAACCTGGTCACTGCAGGTTGCTCGCGTGGCGAAGACGTCAGACGGCTTTCACTCCAACTCGGGATTTGAGGCCCGGATCCTCCGGAACTTCAATGAGAATACCCGACGACACAGGCTCCACGCACTCCGGCGATATTAGCTCCCCGCACTCCGGCGATATTTCTTATCGCCCGAACTTCCCTTCAAGGACGCAAAGTTCCCTCGCACTGTACGTCGCACGCTCGGACCGGAGCTTCAACAACAACATCTGTTTTCACGATCTCCTCGCCTCTCTCTCCTCCTTTGCTCCACCTCTTCCGGTCACGATCCGGATTTCCGGCCACATTTTACCAGGAGCGCTTTTAAATCTTTTAACTATAATAACCCTTTCCCTTCAACCACAATCACAAGAATACTTAGAATCAACAACAATAATCATAACAACAAACCTTAGGGCCGAATCCGTAACACTACCATGTGGTGAAGTTTCGTGAAGACTGGAGTAAAAATATGACCTGTAGGTGACTGACATACAAAAACAGACAGACGGGGTGAAAGCATTAGCTCTGTCCACCTTTGGTGACAGAGGTAAAAACAACCTTAATGGTAAACTTTTGGTATTCATCTGACAATTCAAACACCCTCACCCGTGCACCGTTAGGGAAGCCTCCCCTTCTTCCCCCAATTTTTTTTTGGGGGGGGGGGGGGGGGGGTTGCATACAGAGTCGAGGCTCATGGAAGAGCTGGAACACAGGACAGGTCAGCACCCAACATAACAAAAGGAACAGCAGAAAGAGAAGGCAGGAAATGCCAACAGCAGGGCCGAGGAACCAAATAAACGGAGACTGACAACAAGGGATGCGCGGGTAAGGTTGAAGGGTAGGGGGAGAATGCTGGGGTGGATAAGATGGATAGAGTAGCAAAAAAACTGGGGGCGGGGGGCCAGTTTAACATGGGTCTAAAATATCCTGGTTTTGGATTGGTGATGATCTGAGATGGGGATGACCAGTTATCTGGAAGACCTTGAGTGAAGAATGAGATTGAAGAGAATGTGGAAGTTGTTTCCATGGTCAGCAAAAAGAAGAACAAATTAGTAGATGTGAGCAATTATTCTGGAATTTGGGAGTTTCATTAGGTGGGGGGTTGCTGGTTGACTATGTGTGTGTGCCCTGCAGATACATGGAGGAGCAGAGCATAGAAAGGGCAGCCGATACTCGACCGGAAAGGAGGCGGTAGAAGACAGAGAGACCATCGACCTGTCTGCGATGGCGAAGTGATAAGCCCATCGACTCAGCTTCATAAAGGGCGATTCCAATTATCTTGAAGGTCTTGGATTCCACAACGTCAAGCTGGGCAAGGTGTGAAGTAGGTACGCCAGCCCAGAGGGAAGAGCAGTACTCCATCATGCTGCGGATGAAAGCCTTGTAGGTGTACAGGAGTTCAGGCATGCCAAGGAAGGACGTTGCAAGATGGCAGATGCTTAGTCGTCTACTGGATTTGGAGGCCAACTTGGATATGTGGTTTTCCCAAGAGAGATAATGTTTGAGAGTGAGACCCAAGAATTTGAATGACTGAACATTTATAGGATGATTACAAATATTAATTTAACCCAATTGTTTTAAAGTTTCACGTTGACATTTAGCTGCAATGTTGTTTGCGGAGTTCAACTGGTTTGAAATTCAGAGCTCTGGGCTGTTTACTTTTAATCTGCAAAAACAAATAGTTTTCAAAAAGGTTCTTGCACTGGCATTATTTGAAATTGTTTCCAGGAAAAAGGTGTTGAGTGCAGGTGATGAAATATCTCATTCTACTTTTCAGTCATTCTGCTGTTTTTGTTCACTCGTTGTCAGTGTTTTTGAAATACATGCTCCCCTGCTTTGAGATCACAGACGTCGAACAAAACGCCATCACAAAGCAGCAAAACACTGCTGTTCCTGAAACAACTGAATGTCCAATTCAACACAACTCTGCCATTGTGTATTAAAATTGCAACCTCTGTCTTCAGTTAAAGAGAGGCAGTTGATGGGAGCAGGTAAATGTTACGGTATACATTCCTGTTTGTCCTATAATCGAGTCCATTTGGAAGAGGAATTGGCTAGTCATGTTCTTGCCTATCAAGTGTGGATTTTAAGTTGGCCAGATATGAATCCTCCGCAAGCATGCTACCTGCCTTGATCTTGCTCACTCCGAGCGTCTGGCCACCTGTCACCTGCATTAAGAACAATGGTCAATTAGGTATTGGTATTATGAATGTCTTTCCACCTGAGCTATATGACACGTGAGCTATGCCAAATACATAACTGCCTGATATCTGGGCATGGAAAAGTGCTATATAACCCATGTATAATCTAAGCATATGATGAGGCTGGAGTTCAAGATGGTTTTAACAGATAAACACCTAACTATGGTTATGTTAAGTAATTTTCAATTATCATGGCATTCTCAATATATCATATAAAAACAGAGAAGCTCTTGACAGATGAAACTGGTTCGGGGGCTGAGGGGGGGCATGTAATATTGGGATTCTCATGTCTGTGATACTTGGGAACACCTGAGGCCCAGGTATTCTCCAGCCAATCTATCTCATTTTAGGGCCAAATCCAAAACAAATTGCAACAGAATTATTTTCACTGGTAAGCAGTTCAAGGACGTCTCCTGTACATCATATTAAAAATCTGCGTTGATCTGTCTGGTGGAAAACCCTCAAAAATGCATCAATATATAAATTAGCTTCCGCCATCAACACTAAACGAATATTTTGAAGTAAGTTGTAACTGAGTATCCAAACATGGCCAAAAAAGTGTGAAAGTGGCTATATATATATACACACACACACACACACACACACACACACACACACACACACACACACACACACACACACACAGCCTTCATAAAGTATTCACACCCCTTGACTTTTTTCACATTTTGTTGTGTTACAGCCTGAATTTAAAATTGATTAAACTGGGATTTTTTTGTCACTGATCTACACATAATACCCCATAATGTCAAAGGGGAATTTTTTTTAGAAACATTTCCAAAAAAAAACAAAAAACTTGGGACAATGCCCTGTGGGCTCACCTGGTAGAATAAAGCAGTATAATACTTTTTAATTTGCATGGGCTAAGGCTTGTAATAAAGCTGACGCGCACACACACACACACACACACACACACACACACACACACACACACACACACAAACAGACATACTGACGAGACAAACACTTAGCACAGCCACTGAGCTTGGGGAAAGTACCGTCACTTCCCAGGATACTCTGGGTACCAGCGACATCATAACAATGGCGACGCTTTTCTCACTGTACTCAGCGGGGCATTTCCTCAAGAAGAATTTCCTCCTCACCCTGGATGACAACCGATGGGGATTGTCCGTGCTCCATCCTTTTAAAGCAAGTAGGCAGCACGTACCATTTTAAAAGTCTTTTGGTATGAAATGTACCTGTCCAAACTGGATGGGCTTTTTAACTCAACTGGACTATGTCCAGCTGAGTTTTTGTCGACACCCAGTGTCCGTCGTCTGTCTGTCTGTCTGTCTGTCTGTCGTCTGTCGTCTGTAAACAATTCGACGTCTACGCTCTAAAAGTCACAAATATTGATAAAATTTGATGAAACTTGTTATGCAGCATCTTTAAGACATAAACTAGTTTTGGATTGCATTTGGGCGTTGCACGCCCAAAAATGGGCACGGCAGGGCGGCCATATTGAAAATCAATTTTTGTCATATATTTTTAGCACATTTAAACTACAGACTAAGCATTTAATATGGAATATTTTTTTTGTGGGGGTGAACTTACTTTTCAAGATGTCTTAGAACCAAAAGTTCATTGGAATTATGTTGAAATTATTCTAGATTTTGTTAATGTGACCTTTAAAAGAAACAAAAACCACATTTGACATTTCGAAACAAATAAATTGATCCTTGAAGGTGAGGTAAACTGATATCGAACTCAATTCATGGACAGTACTGTGTTAAACTTCTGTACGTTTCCCAGAAGTATCTCTTTATTTTGCACATTAGCCAAATTTTTTTTTAACAAAAACAAAAGATAAATTACGACTGGGATTACGGACAGTAAAATTACAGTTCAGTACTTCGTGCAACCCCCACGAGCATTCAGTAGAGCACGTACACGTTGAGGCATGCTGTTCACGAGATTTGCCAAGGTTTGGACAGAAATCGCTTGCCATGCAGTGACAATAGTCTGCTGCAATTCACGCACAGAGGTCGGCTGCTGGTCCAAGTGGTCGATTTGATGCGCTAATTCTGCCCACAAGTTCTCTATCGGATTCATATCCGGGGACATGGCAGGCCACTCCATATGCGCTACACCACGGTCAGCAAGAAAGTGTTGGATCATGCGAGCACGATGAGGCCGTGCATTGTCATCTTGGAAGACAAAGTTTCCTCGAAAGGCTGTACGAGCAAATGGAAGCAATGTTTCTTCCAGAATGACCCTGTACTTGAACTGGTTCAGGTTTCCATTCAGAACAACCAGGTCAGTTTTGCCCCCTGCATGAAAAGCAGCCCAAACGGTCACCCCACCACCTCCAGCTTGGACTCTTGGCACTATACAATCTTTGTTGTAGGCTTCATGCACTTGTCTGCGCACTTGGACATGGCCATCTTGACGATAGACCAGAAATCTAGACTCGTCACTGAAGATCATGTGATTCCAGTGTCCTGGCTGCCATTGACGGTGCTCTCTGGCCCACTGCATTTGCGCTGGCGGTGTTGTCTGGTCAGGCATGGCTTTCTCAGGGGACGCCTGGCACAATAGCCTGCTTGAACCAGTCATTGATTGACTAGCCTTCTGGATACAGGCACATTTGTCAGTTGCTGCCACTCAGCCCTAAGCCGATTAGCTGACTTGGTACGGCCATTGCGGACTAACCGGTGCAGCTGGCGATCATCCCTCCTTGTGGTTCTGCGGGGACGTCCTGCCCTCGGTATTGGAGTAGGGACACCCCTCTGAGCATTTCGTTTCAGGATCTTTGACACCTGACCTTGAGTGATGCCATACTGCCGAGCAATAGCACGCTGTTTCATGCCGTAATTTCGTAAAGCCACCACTCCATGACAAACAGCATTATCGAGTTGACGGACCATCTCCAGAGGAAGCGGCAATAACTTTTGGAGACGTGCAGCAGTTGTTTTCCACTAATACAGAACGCAACAACCCTTGTATACCCGATTGTGAAGCCAATCATCAAATGCACCTGTCCATACATTTTGCCACGCCACCTGTGATATAATCCTGTTGTTGACTTCTTGCTGCAACAGACAATCAGTGACATGGTTCTTTCAACAAATAAATCACCAAAGTGTAAAAGAAACTCACCAGATTGATATACTGAGTTAAGAAAGTAAACCGAAGTCAAGAAAAAAAATATATTCCATATTAAATGCCAAGTCTGTAAATACGTAGTTTGTGGTTCTATTATGCATATTCTAACCATATTGATATAGACCAGTTGAGTTCAGGTTCCCTGGAACCTCTCTAGTTTTGGAGACACCATCTCCTTGCTGGGTGGCCATTGGTTCCCTACAGGTGCTGTTTTTGGTCCTGGCAGGGTGTCACAGTCACCTCCCCACTAGCAAAACCAGTGAGGGGTGTCGGTTTAGTCACCGACAACTCCAGCAGGTAGCACTGGGCTACATGTTACCAGTGGCAGTCGCAAAAGACTGACCTGACATACTACACCGACTAAACTAAAGGTATTTTAAACCAATTTCAATGGTTGCTAGGAGACAGGGCAGCATGGAGAATCATACTTACATAATCATAAGACTTTAAACAAACAAAAAAACATTTTTTGGGGGCAATATATGAAGAAACACACCAATCTATGTAAAGTCCCACAGTTGACAGTGCATGTCAGAGCAGAAACTTTACCATGAAGTCCAAGGAACTGTCCGTAGAGCTCCGAGATACAATTGTGAGGAGGCATAGATCTAGAGAAGGATATAAAACATCTTATTGAATGTTGAAAGTTCCCAAGAACAGTGAGCTCCATCATTAGGAAATGGGAAGAATATGGAACTACCCTGGCTCTTCCTAGGGTTGACCGTCCAACAAAACTGAGCAACCGGGCAAGAAGTATCTTGGTCAGGGAGGTGACAAAGACCCAATTACCACTCTGACAGAACTACAAGAGTTTATTGGCTGAAATGGGAGAACCTGCTGGAAGGACACCAGTCTCTGCCACACTTCACAAATCTAGGCTTTATGGGAGAGTAGCCAGACAGAAGCCATTCCTGAGAAAAAGGCACATGACAGCATACCTGGAGTTTGCAAAAAGGCATGTGAAAGACTCGGAGTATGAGGCAAAATATTATGTGGTCTGATGAGATGAAAATCGAACTCTTTGGCCTGAATGCAAAGTGCTAGATCCTGCAGAAACAGACAACAGCTCATCGCCCATCTAACACAATTCCTACCCTCAAGCATGGTGGTGGCAGCATCATGTTATGGGGATGCTTTTCAGTGGCAGGGAATGGAGCCAAATTCATGCAAATCCGTAAACCCAATGACCACTCTGTCAGAGTCCTTGAAGAGAAAATTTTGACTAACTTACAAACTTTAAGGATTTAACATGGGAAATGATGACCATTGCAACATTAAATACAGCCATCACCCCTCCCTATCCCCCCCCCTCTTCCCTCACATTCCCTTTCCCTCCCTTCCTCCCCCTGCTGCCATAAAAGAACCTGCAAGTTGGCAATAATGCCAGTCTATAAATGATAACATTATAGACAAGTGCACATTAGCAGAAATAGCTTCAATAACGTGTGTGACCACTATTGACCACAGAACATGTTGGGAGACGTGATTTCCAAGTGAATTTCCGGTATGGCTGAGTTGAGGTTACTATTTCCAGATGAATTTCCAGGATGGCTGAGCTGAAGTTTCTTTTTGTATAGAAAGTTGAGGCTCGTGGAGGAGGTCGAACAAAGAATGGATCAGGATGTAACAGACCAAACAGAACAGTAGAAAGAGAGGGGCACACCATCAGCAGGTTTGCGGGACAAAATAAAGGGACACTTGGAGAAATAAGCGATTTGGGGAAGAATGAGGGACAGCGGAGGACACACGGGGTGGACATTTATGATGGATACAGAAGCAAAGTCTCATGAATGAAAAAATGTAAGCTCAGAAAGAGGTGGGCTTGGGGACAGTTAACAGGGGTAGAAAATATCATGTATTTTGAATGAGGGTGATCTGACATGGTGGCGAACAGCTGTCTTGATGAACTGGAGGAAATAATGACATTTGAAAAGATCCAATGTGGAAGTTGTTGTGGAAAAAGAGGAATGAATAAGTGAGTTGTGATTCTGGATTTTGGGAGTTTCACCAGAAGGGGTTGCTGGTGCACCACATGCGCCCTGCAGAAACCTGTGGGGGCAAAGCACGGAAACAGCAGTGGGTTCAAGATCAAAAAGGACATGGTGGAAGACAGAGTCCACTGATCCATCTGCCATGTGAAAGTGATAGGCCCATAGACTCAACAAGTTGATTCCATCAATCATGGAGATTCCAATGATGTTTATGGCCTCGGTTTCCATGGTATCAAGCTGAACAAGTTGTGAGGCAGAGGAGCCAGCCAGTAGGGAGAGCCTACCCCATCATGCTGTGGATGAAGGCCTTGTAGGTGGATCGGAGTTCAAGTTTGTCAAGGAAGGCGTTTGTATGAAGGGGGATGCTCATCGACTTGATTCAGTAGATCTGTAGATTCTATCAAAATCTGGAGACAGTGAAGAGGCTGCTGCCTGCCGATCTGAAGGATGAGGAAGGTTACGGCAGAGCGCAGAGGGGTGGAGTCAGCAGCAAGGAGATAAAGAGGATTTTTCCAGAGAATGGAGAGATCATTGATGAATTCATCGTTGATGAGGATAATTGTAATAAATTACAGGTTGCACATCAATTATCCTGATTGGGTTTTTTTTCTTCCTTAATGGTCATTATGTGTATACACATTAAATGAAGGAATTTGTGAACTGCAAATCCATACTTTATTTCACACTTTCAAAGAGGTTACTCACTTATTTTGTGAAGATGACGTAAAACAAGGAATAACGTCCAACAACAACAAAGAACTTTGATGTAGAAGAGGCCATTTGGCCAGCCATGCCTGCGCTACAACAACACCAGACCAAAACAAATCCTTCTCAGCCCACAGACCCAATCTCAATAGGGGGAGGAGCAGGTGCCATATATGCAAAAAAAAACAACAACAAAAAACATTTCGCACCCATATCCGAAGGAAGCGGTTCAGATTGGTATTTTTAAATATGAAGTAGGCAAAGCCGAAAAACGAAATAAACTTTTAAAAATTACTAATTAGAACCCTTTAGTATTACCTTTAAGAACTCATTAGAATTACCCTTTAGAATTACCCTTTAAACCCCTTTACAACTCCCCTTTAGAACCGATTAGAATTACCCTTGAGAACACATTAAAATTACCCTTTAGAATTACACTTAAGAACGCTTCAGAATTGCCGTCTTGAATTACACTTAAAACACTTCAGAATTACCCTTTAGAATTACCGTCTTGAATTACACTTAATAACACTTCAGAATTACCCTTTAGAATTACCGTCTTGAATTACCCTTAATAACACTTCAGAATTACCCTTTAGAATTACCGTCTTGAATTACCCTTAATAACACTTCAGAATTAACCTCTTGAATTACACTTAAAACACTTCAGAATTACCCTTTAGAATTACCGTCTTGAATTACACTTAATAACACTTCAGAATTAACCTCATGAATTACACTTAAAAACACTTCAGAATTAACCTCTTGAATTACACTGAAAAACACTTCAGAATTAACCTCTTGAATTACATTTAAAAACACTTCAGAATTACCCTTTAGAATTACAGTCTTGAATTACACTTAATAACACTTCAGAATTAACCTCATGAATTACACTTAAAAACACTTCAGAATTAACCTCTTGAATTACACTGAAAAACACTTCAGAATTAACCTCTTGAATTACATTTAAAAACACTTCAGAATTACCCTTTAGAATTACCGTCTTGAATTACGCTTAAAAACACTTCAGAATTACCCTTTAGAATTACCGTCTTGAATTACACTTAAAAACACTTCAGAATTACCCTTTAGAATTACCGTCTTGAATTACACTTAAAAACACTTCAGAATTACCCTTTAGAATTACAGTCTTGAATTACACTTAATAACACTTCAGAATTAACTTCTTGAATTACACTTAAAAACACTTCAGAATTACCCTTTAGAATTACCATCTTGAATTACACTTAATAACACTTCAGAATTAACCTCTTGAATTACCGTCTTGAATTACACATAATAACACTTCAGAATTAGCCTCTTGAATTACCATCTTGAATTACACTTAATAACACTTCAGAATTAACCTCTTGAATTACACTTAATAACACTTCAGAATTAACCTCTTGAATTACACTTAAAAACACTTCAGAATTACTGTCTTGAATTACACTTAATAACACTTCAGAATTAACCTCTTGAATTACACTTAAAAACACTTCAGAATTACTGTCTTGAATTACACTTAATAACACTTTAGAATTACCGTCTTGAATTACACTTAATAACACTTCAGAATTACCCTTTAGAATTACCGTCTTGAATTACATTTAAAAACACTTCAGAATTACACTTTAGAATTACCGTCTTGAATTACACTTAATAACACTTCAGAATTACCCTTTAGAATTACCGTCTTGAATTACATTTAAAAACACTTCAGAATTACACTTTAGAATTACCGTCTTGATTTACACTTAATAACACTTCAGAATTACACTTTAGAATTACCGTCTTGAATTACACTTAATAACACTTCAGAATTACACTTTAGAACTAGAACGGGCACTCGGTAGAGCGCATACCTTCGCCGCAGCTACTGTTCTGTACTTGGCATGGGAGTGTAGGGAACAGAACAGTGAACAGTTTGGTGCTGATTTCATGCAAATCGGATAAGAATTGACCGAGTTATGACAAAAAACGCACATTTTGCAAGGTCGTGACCCCCCTGACCTTTGACCCCCAACCGCTAACAAGGGTAATGTCTTCACTGGGTCATGTCGTATATCACAAGATCGGGCATTGAATTCTGAACATTTTGGCATTAGTTGCATGCCAATTGGATAAAAATTGACCGCGCTATGGTAAAAATACGATTTTGACCTTTTCGTGACCTTGACCTTGACCTTTGACCCGATTGCTCCCAAAATCTAATCAAATGTGTCCCGTATAATAACCAATCATCCCACCAAATTTCATGCAATTCGGTTGAATACTTTTTGAGTTATGCGAATAACATACACACACACACACACACAGACATACAAATAAATACACAGCGATCAAAACATAACCTTCCGCTTTTGCGAAGGTAATTACCGTCTTGATTTACACTTAATAACACTTCAGAATTACCCTTTAGAATTACCGTCTTGAATTACACTTAATAACACTTCAGAATTACCGTCTTGAATTACACTTAATAACACTTCAGAATTACCGTCTTGAATTACACTTAATAACACTTGAGAATTACCCTTTAGAATTACCGTCTTGAATTACACTTCATAACACTTCAGAATTAACCTCTTGAATTACAATTAAAAACACTTAAGAATTAACCTCTTGAATTACACTTAAAAACATTTCAGAATTAACCTCTTGAATTACACTTAATAACACTTCAGAATTAACCTCTTGAATTACACTTAAAAACACTTCAGAATTACCCTTTAGAATTACCGTCTTGAATTACACTTAATAACACTTCAGAATTAACCTCTTGAATTACACTTAAAAACACTTCAGAATTAACCTCTTGAATTACACTTAAAAACACTTCAGAATTAATCTCTTGAATTACATTTAAAAACACTCCAGAATTACCCTTCAGAATTACCGTCTTGAATTACGCTTAAAAGCACTTCAGAATTACCCTTTAGAATTACCGTCTTGAATTACACTGAAGAACACTTCAGAATTACCCTTTAGAATTACCATCTTGAATTACACTTAATAACACTTCAGAATTACCCTTTAGAATTACCGTCTTGAATTACATTTAAAAACACTTCAGAATTACCTTTCAGAATTACCCTTCAGAATTACCCTTTAGAATTACCCTTTAGAATTACCGTCCTGAATTACACTTGAGAACACTTCAGAATTACTCCTTCAGAATTACCCTTTAGAATTACCGTCTTGAATTACACTTAAAAACACTTCAGAATTACCTTTTAGAATTACCGTCTTGAATTACACTTAATAACACTTCAGAATTACCCTTTAGAATTACCGTCTTGAATTACACTTAATAACACTTCAGAATTACCCTTTAGAATTACCGTCTTGAATTACACTTAATAACACTTCAGAATTACCCTTGAGAATTACCGTCTTGAATTACACTTAATAACACTTCAGAATTACCGTCTTGAATTACACTTAATAACACTTCAGAATTACCCTTTAGAATTACCATCTTGAATTACACTTAAAAACACTTCAGAATTACCCTTTAGAATTACCGTCTTGAATTACACTTCATAACACTTCAGAATTAACCTCTTGAATTACAATTAAAAACACTTAAGAATTAACATCTTGAATTACACTTAAAAACATTTCAGAATTACCCTTTAGAATTACCATCTTGAATTACACTTAAAAACACTTCAGAATTACCCTTTAGAATTACCGTCTTGAATTACACTTCATAACACTTCAGAATTAACCTTTTGAATTACACTTAATAACACTTCAGAATTACCCTTTAGAATTACCATCTTGAATTACACTTAAAAACACTTCAGAATTACCCTTTAGAATTACCGTCTTGAATTACACTTCATAACACTTCAGAATTAACCTCTTGAATTACAATTAAAAACACTTAAGAATTAACCTCTTGAATTACACTGAAAAACATTTCAGAATTAACCTCTTGAATTACACTTAATAACACTTCAGAATTAACCTCTTGAATTACACTTAAAAACACTTCAGAATTACCCTTTAGAATTACCGTCTTGAATTACACTTAATAACACTTCAGAATTAACCTCTTGAATTACACTTAAAAACACTTCAGAATTAACCTCTTGAATTACACTTAAAAACACTTCAGAATTAATCTCTTGAATTACATTTAAAAACACTTCAGAATTACCCTTCAGAATTACCGTCTTGAATTACGCTTAAAAACACTTCAGAATTACCCTTTAGAATTACCATCTTGAATTACACTGAAGAACACTTCAGAATTACCCTTTAGAATTACCATCTTGAATTACACTTAATAACACTTCAGAATTACCCTTTAGAATTACCATCTTGAATTACATTTAATAACACTTCAGAATTACCCTTTAGAATTACCATCTTGAATTACATTTAAAAACACTTCAGAATTACCTTTCAGAATTACCCTTCAGAATTACCCTTTAGAATTACCCTTTAGAATTACCGTCCTGAATTACACTTGAGAACACTTCAGAATTACCCTTTCAGAATTACCCTTTAGAATTACCGTCTTGAATTACACTTAAAAACACTTCAGAATTACCTTTTAGAATTACCGTCTTGAATTACACTTAATAACACTTCAGAATTACCCTTTAGAATTACCGTCTTGAATTACACTTAATAACACTTCAGAATTACCCTTTAGAATTACCGTCTTGAATTACACTTAATAACACTTCAGAATTACCCTTGAGAATTACCGTCTTGAATTACACTTAATAACACTTCAGAATTACCGTCTTGAATTACACTTAATAACACTTCAGAATTACCCTTCAGAATTACCATCTTGAATTACACGTAAAAACACTTCAGAATTACCCTTTAGAATTACCGTCTTGAATTACACTTCATAACACTTCAGAATTAACCTCTTGAATTACAATTAAAAACACTTAAGAATTAACCTCTTGAATTACACTTAAAAACATTTCAGAATTACCCTTTAGAATTACCATCTTGAATTACACTTAAAAACACTTCAGAATTACCCTTTAGAATTACCGTCTTGAATTACACTTCATAACACTTCAGAATTAACCTCTTGAATTACACTTAATAACACTTCAGAATTACGCTTTAGAATTACCATCTTGAATTACACTTAAAAACACTTCAGAATTACCCTTTAGAATTACCGTCTTGAATTACACATCGTAACACTTCAGAATTAACCTCTTGAAAATACAATTAAAAACACTTAAGAATTAACCTCTTGAATTACACTTAAAAACATTTCAGAATTAACCTCTTGAATTACACTTAATAACACTTCAGAATTAACCTCTTGAATTACACTTAAAAACACTTCAGAATTACCCTTTAGAATTACCGTCTTGAATTACACTTAATAACACTTCAGAATTAACCTCTTGAATTACACTTAAAAACACTTCAGAATTAACCTCTTGAATTACACTTAAAAACACTTCAGAATTAATCTCTTGAATTACATTTAAAAACACTTCAGAATTACCCTTCAGAATTACCGTCTTGAATTACGCTTAAAAACACTTCAGAATTACCCTTTAGAATTACCGTCTTGAATTACACTGAAGAACACTTCAGAATTACCCTTTAGAATTACCATCTTGAATTACACTTAATAACACTTCAGAATTACCCTTTAGAATTACCATCTTGAATTACATTTAATAACACTTCAGAATTACCCTTTAGAATTACCGTCTTGAATTACATTTAAAAACACTTCAGAATTACCTTTCAGAATTACCCTTCAGAATTACCCTTTAGAATTACCCTTTAGAATTACCGTCCTGAATTACACTTGAGAACACTTCAGAATTACCCTTTCAGAATTACCCTTTAGAATTACCGTCTTGAATTACACTTAAAAACACTTCAGAATTACCCTTTAGAATTACCATCTTGAATTACACTTAATAACACTTCAGAATTACCCTTTAGAATTACCGTCTTGAATTACACTTAATAACACTTCAGAATTACCCTTTAGAATTACCGTCTTGAATTACACTTAATAACACTTCAGAATTACCCTTTAGAATTACCATCTTGAATTACACTTAATAACACTTCAGAATTACCCTTGAGAATTACCGTCTTGAATTACACTTAATAACACTTCAGAATTACCGTCTTGAATTACACTTAATAACACTTCAGAATTACCCTTTAGAATTACCATCTTGAATTACACTTAAAAACACTTCAGAATTACCCTTTAGAATTACCGTCTTGAATTACACTTAATAACACTTCAGAATTACACTTTAGAATTACCGCCTTGAATTACACTTAAGAACACTTCAGAATTACCCTTCAGAATTACCGTCTTGAATTACACTTCATAACACTTCAGAATTAACCTCTTGAATTACCATCTTGAATTACACTTAATAACACTTCAGAATTACCCTTTAGAATTACCGTCTTGAATTACACCTAATAACACTTCAGAATTACCCTTTAGAATTACCGTCTTGAATTACACTTAATAACACTTCAGAATTACACTTTAGAATTACCGTCTTGAATTACACTTAATAACACTTCAGAATTACCCAGTGGAATTACCGTCTTGAATTACACTTAATAACACTTCAGAATTACCCTTCAGAATTACCATCTTGAATTACCATCTTGAATTACACTTAAGAACACTTCAGAATTAACCTCTTGAATTACACTTAAAAACACTTCAGAATTACCCTTTAGAATTACCGTCTTGAATTACACTTAATAACACTTCAGAATTAACCTCTTGAATTACCTTCTTGAATTACACATAATAACACTTCAGAATTAACCTCTTGAATTACCGTCTTGAATTACACTTAATAACACTTCAGAATTAACCTCTTGAATTACACTTAATAACACTTCAGAATTAACCTCTTGAATTACACTTAACAACACTTCAGAATTACCGTCTTGAATTACACTTAAGAACACTTCAGAATTAACCTCTTGAATTACACTTAATAACACTTCAGAATTAACCTCTTGAATTACACTTAACAACACTTCAGGATTACCGTCTTGAATTACACTTAAGAACACTTCAGAATTACCCTTTAGAATTACCGTCCTGAATTACACTTAAGAACACTTCAGAATTACCCTTTAGAATTACAGTCTTGAATTACACTTAAAAACACTTCAGAATTAACCTTTAGAATTAGCGTCTTGAATTGCACTTAACACTTCAGAATTAACCTCTTGAATTACAATTAAAAACACTTCAGAATTAACCTCTTGAATTACACTTAACAACACTTCAGAATTACCGTCTTGAATTACACTTAAGAACACTTCAGGATTACCCTTTAGAATTACCGTCCTGAATTACACTTAAGAACACTTCAGAATTACCCTTCAGAATTACCGTCTTGAATTACACTTAAGAACACTTCAGAATTAACCTCTTGAATTACACTTAATAACACTTCAGAATTACCCTTTAGAATTAACCTCTTGAATTACACTTAAAAACACTTCAGAATTACCCTTTAGAATTAACCTCTTGAATTACACTTAAAAACACTTCAGAATTACCCTTTAGAATTACCGTCTTGAATTACACTTAAAAACACTTCAGAATTAACCTCTTGAATTACACTTAAAAACACTTCAGAATTAACCTCTTGAATTACACTGAAAAACACTTCAGAATTAACCTCTTGAATTACATTTAAAAACACTTCAGAATTACCATTTAGAATTACCGTCTTGAATTACGCTTAAAAACACTTCAGAATTACCCTTTAGAATTACTGTCTTGAATTACACTTTAAAACACTTCAGAATTACCCTTTAGAATTACCGTCTTGAATTACACTTAAAAACACTTCAGAATTACCCTTTAGAATTACCGTCTTGAATTACACTTAATAACACTTCAGAATTACCCTCTAGAATTACCGTCTTGAATTACAGTAAATAACACTTCAGAATTACCCTTTCGAATTACCGTCTGGAATCACACTTAAAAACACTTCAGAATTACCCTTTAGAATTACCGTCTTGAATTACACTTAAAAACACTTCAGAATTACCCTTTAGAATTACCGTCTTGAATTACACTTAAAAACACTTCAGAATTACCCTTTAGAATTACCTATTAGAATAGCCCTTTATAACCCTTTAGAATTACCCTTTATAACCCCTTAGAATTATCCTTTGGAATCTAATTCCATTTTAAACCTTTCTAATATTTCTGCTGCCACTACCTCTCCAGGGAAACCATTCCATGCATTAACTACTCTGAGTGAAAGATCCATCTCTTACTACTGCCTTAGCTCTTCTACCTATTCTTTACTTTCAGACTGTGTCCCCTGGATCTACAACTGTCTATTCTGCTGAAAACCCCTTTCTTTACTTATTTTGTCCATAATCTTCAGATAAACCTCAATGAAATCCCCTTCTAATCGCCCTCTTTCTCAGGTGAAAGTCCTTTCTCCTTCAGCCGCTGCTCATACCTTCGTCTGGTGAACACTGCAATCAGCCGAGTAGCTCTAAACCCTCTCTCTATGGCATCTATGGCCTTCCTCAGATGTGGCGACCAAAACTGAACACATAATTCTCGATGAGGGTCACTAAATTCCTGTAGTGTTAACACTACCTTTTTGATTTATAATATACCCGTGTATGAATACAACCTAAAAACATATTAGCTTACCCTATACCTGCTTGCCATTTTGCTGCCTACTCACCCCACCCCCTTTTTGGCCCCATTTCTCAATTATGAAAAATCGCTTTTTAAAAATCTCATATCTGGATCCAGATCTCCATCAAAATCTAATCAATTCGTCTCTGCCACACACACAATCTGTCCACCAAGTTTCATCCCAATCTGTCTGTAACGTTTTCAGATATCCTGCTCACAAACAGACTTGCGGGGGTGAAAACATAACCTACATCCACCTTAGGTGGCGGAGGTAATTATGAATAATAAGGGTCCCAGTGTTGATCAACGAAGTACCCCACTACCAACATGCTTCCAGCCAGACATCCTCCCACTCACAGCCACTATTTGCTTCCTATCAATAAGCTCGTTTCCAAACCAGTTAGTTATCTGACCAGCCACTCCACAAGCCTTTACCGGAGCTAATAAGCATCCTATGTGGTACCGTATTAAATCAAAGGGGGGCGCAAAGCGCCCCTCCCTTTATATAAGGGATCGTTTCTCTGTATGCAGCTTTTACATGGGGACTGAAAATGTGTTTCTCGGCTTCTACTGGACGAAATCGGCTGCAAATTTCAGAAGTAAATGCTTTCTACGTTGAGGTAATATGTTCCAAATTTCAGCAACGTCTGTTTCCACATTCTTGAGTTATATTTAGAAAACCCTCAAGATCACGTTGGTGTCCATCCGTCCGTCCGTCTGCCCAAAATGTGTTGGCGATCATATCTCAAGGAATATACATTAAAACCAGCTGAAACTTGGAATATACATTGGCCAATAGATCTAGTTAATGGCTTTCACAACAAATTCCACCTAAGTGCTACAGTTTTTGCTTTAAAATTAAATATATATAAATATATATACATAAATAAATATATAAAAATATGTATACACTATACACTTTATAAATCTTCAAAATATTATCTTACTATAATTCACCAAATGTCCGTCTGTCTGTTCGAAGGTACCGTAAAAACTGCTGAACAGATCGCAAAGATATTTTGGATGGGTAATCCTGGGACCCCTGGGAGTAAAATAGGCTATTTAGTTTTCCCAATTTCAGCTTTGGTCTCCAGCATTCTCAGGTTTGGACTCCCGCATAACATTCGCGTTCACATAACGTTCATTGTGACGATGTTCTCATTGTGACGATCTTACTATAATTCACCAAATGTCCGTCTGTCTGTCTGTTCGAAGGTACCGTAAAAACTGCTGAACCGATCGCAAAAATATTTTGGTGGGTAATCCTGGGATCGCCAGGAGTAAAATAGGCTATTTCGTTTTCCCAATTTCAGGTTTGGACTCCCGCATAACATTCGCGTTCGCATAACGTTCATTGTGACGATGTTCTTATTGTGACGATGTATGTGTTCACGGTAGTGTTTAACGTGACGGTGTGAACGTAATTTCGAAATGTTTTTCGTTTCGTAATCCTTTAATGAATGTTTAATGTTTAATGAACGTTTAATGCCCTTCGATGTCCGGGGCCGCATGCGCCCTACACTGGACGGGCCAGCGTGTACCTTGCCCTTTTAGTGCAGTGGCCGAAGCTGAAAAAGGGCTCTATTTTAGGAGATACCCCTACCGGAGGTAGAACAAGCTGGGACCGGTCTCATTTTAACCGTCTGGGCTTCTAGTTTTTGAAAAATGATGTTGTAGTTGCAGCAATTTTGTACAACATGCTAAGTTAACCCCTTATTTCCGACAACATGCAATAAATGGACCCATTTCATCTTTTTGTTATTTCATTAAAATAGCCCTATAGATTTTTAGTTATGCTGGTTACATCAATATTATTCATTGAAATGGACATGTAGAAACCCATTTCAGGTAGTTTTAAGCTGCTAGGGGGGTTAGGGGGGCAAAATTATACCCCAAATTTGGCATTTTTTACCAAATTTGACCGAACTGAATCCTATTTTTTTCCTTTCAGGAAAGAAGATGGACCTCTCACAAGAACCTCCCAAGAAGCGGATACGAACAAGCAGCAATGCCAACGACAACTGTGTGATATGTCGTCGCCCATTGGATGCAGATTGTCCATTCGTTAAAAAAAACCAACACTGGAGGGAATCAAAGCCGTTATTCATGCCGCAGAACTCCGTCAAGATGATGTTCATGAGAGACTTTCTAAAATCCAAGATGACATTTTAAATCGAACTGTTACGGTTAGATACCACACAAAATGCAGAGCTTGGTATACATCCTCGAGTAACCTGAAGTACGTGCAAAGCGATCCCAGTGGAACGGTTAGCACTGGTAATGATACACCTGACTGTCACAGTGGTCCAACACGGCTTAGGCGAGCTGAAACATCTGCTTTCAATATAAGAACAGACTGTCTCATATGTGGGTCATCTAACATTAGAAAAGAAAAGCTGACCAACATTGCCACTGGCACTGGGGCATCAACTCGTGACCGCATCATAGCAGCCTCTTTAGAAAGACTAGATGACAAAATTCGCATGCGCATGTTAGCTTACCCAGACTTGTTTGCATATGATGCAAAGTACCATAGGTCATGGTATAGTCGTTATATTTCACCACGAAATATCAATGCTGACAGGGGCAAGGCTGAAGCTCAGAAATCTCTGACTGATTTCGATAAGGGTGTTCTGCGTTTGAGTAAGGAAATTGAGTGCACTATTCTATCAAGATTGAACTATCTTTCATAGATTGAACTATTCTATCACGTCTCTTCAAAGCTGTCCATGCGCGCACGCTTTCGAAGTTAAGTAACTTTACAATTGTGTTTTTGTCGAAACTGTATCTTTCTTTCGGTGTGCGTAACTATTGGTGTGTCTTTGATAGTATTCTTGGTGTTGGTTTTTCATACGTGTACAGAATCGTCGGTTAGTTCGTGTCGCGTATTCTGACGCCTAGTGTAGTACTAGTAGGCTACCGTGTCTGTAGTACTAGTACAGTGTGTCAGTGTACTACTGACGTGAAGTACAGTGTGTCTGTAGTACTGACGCCTAGTGTAGTACTAGTAGGCTACCGTGTCTGACCTTGGCTTGAGGCTTTGTTTCTGTCTCAGCGGTTCTTCGATTGCGCTCGCAATTACTTTCGGTCTCTATTTTTCACGTTTCACGTTCGGTCTCTGTCTCTGTTTTCATCTCAACTAAAAAAAAAAAAAATAAAAAAAAAAATCCCTTCTCTGTTCTTATCCGTTGTTCGTTCTTATTTGTTCATTGGTGCTTCGACCACGTTGTTCGTGACCACGTGTTCACGTCATTAAAAAATGTTTCAACTGTCCCCTGAAGAACTGTATTCTGTCATATACTATAACACCTTTTTCTTCTTCTTCTATAAAAGGATGCTTTCGACTTGCTCACCAAATCTATTCATTCCAAAAAAAAATTCCATCTCTTACAGTACAGTTACAGTGCCTCTTTCATCCATTCCCTAAACTCTCCAGAACTCCACCCATCCTTCAGCGTCCTCAAACGTATTTTTGATTCAAAGGTCTCAAGAAACTCATTTTGCAATAAATGTTCGTTTCCCATTAATCGTACACTTTCTAAAATCTAATCTCACCCCTCCCCACCAAATCTTCCCCATCACCGCTTCCCTCCAAAACTTCCCCATCACCCCTTCCCTCAAAAACTTCCCCATCACCCCTCCCCTTCAAAACTTGCCCATCACCCCTCCCCTCCAAATCCACCCCCTTGCCCCTCCCCTCCAAATCTTCCCCATCACCCATCTTTTTCAAATATTCCCCCTTGCCCCTCCCCTCCAAATCTTCCCCATCACCCATCCCTTTCAGATCTCCCCCCTTGCCCCTTCCCTCCTAAACTCCCCCCACACCCCTCCCCTCAAAGACCCTCCCTCACTCCTCCCCTCCTAGACTCCCCTCTCACCCCTCCTCCTCAAAGCGTCCTCCCCACTTCTTCCCCCTTCCAACTTTAACCTTCATCTCCCTCAACCTTCTGCCTCACTCTTCCCCCTACTCAAATAACACCTCACTGCGCCTCACCCAATCACCATCAAACCTTTGGTCCGCCCCATTCTTCCCTTTCTCCAAGCTATTCTGAAATCTCTGACACACCTTCAACAGCTCTCCCTACCTCTTCCTCCTCTTCCACATCTTACCCTACCGCTCCCCCCCCCCCTGTTCTGTATCCGATGCTCCCCCTTCCTCTTCCTTAACAGTATGGACCTCAAACATCCGGGGCCTTCGCTCAAACTTGACTGATCTCTCCATACAGGTTGCTTCTGATAAACCAGATGTGATCTGCTTAACAGAAACTTTCCTCCTTCATGATGTCTCTGATGCCTTGGTATCTCTCCCAGGTTACTCCCTCCTCCGGTATGATAGACCTGAGCCTCGTCCTGGAGGGGGAGTTGCTATCTTTATAAAAAACTCTCTTCCTCACTCGCCCTGCACTGCCCTCTCTCCACCTCACCCCCAGGAATACCTTTGGCTACGGCTTCCCCTTCGCTCCCACCTTTTGTTCATATGTGTGTTGTACTGTCCACCAAACAGTGATGACTCCATCTACATCTCGCTGTCTGATAATATGGACCAACTTCTATCTACCCATCCCAACTCTCTCTTCCTCATATGTGGTGATTTCAATTGTCACCATGCCAGTTGGCTGGGTGTGGGTTCCTCTCTCACCAGCCATGGCTCTTCAGCAAAGGATTTCTGTGACTCACTGGGACTGACACAATCTGTCAATTTCCCGACCCGGATCTCAGTCAACGGAGCATCTTCTCTTCTGGACTTGGTTATGACAAACTTCCCTGAAAATGTCTGCTGCTCTTCTTCTGCTCCAATCGGCTCATCTGATCATGTGCTTGTTAAAGTGGACATCTCTCTGACCATTCTCAGAGAGCCTCCTCAGCGTCGACGAGTCTGGCATTTCACTCAGGCCAACTTGCACGGTCTTCAAGCAGCCATCAATCATCTGGACTGGTCTCCCATCTCTACCGCCTCTGACATCAACTCATCCTGGGAATTCTTCCAAAGTAAATTGCTCTCTCTCATGCACAGATTTATCCCATCTCGTCTTCAGTTGTCATACCCTTCCTCCCGTCCATGGTACACGGAATCTTGTGGTGAGGCTATTGCCCAGAAACACTTGCTTTCGTCTCCTGGAAAGCAAATCCAATGGAAGGAAATCTCATTTCCTTTCACAAAGCCCGAAACAAGTGTGTGTCCACCCTCAGGAGAGCCAGGAAACAATATCTCTCCATTCTCAGGACAGAACTCTCTTATCTGTCTCCCTCTTCCAAATCCTGGTGGCGTCTGGTCAAATCTGTTTCTGGTGTTTGTTCCTCCTCCATCCCCTCCCTCACCTCAAACGGCCACCCGGCTGATTCCGCACGTGAAAAGGCTGAATGCCTCAACTCTGTGTTTGCCTCTAAATCTTGTGTCCCAAACCCATCCCTCTCTGTACCCAGTCGTACCCAGCTGCTCCTGGACTCTGTGTCCTTTCCTCCTGACAAGGTGGAAAAGTTTCTGTCAACACTCGACTCTGATTCTGCAACTGGACCTGACGGCATCAGCCCACGGGTCCTAAAATCCTGTTCTTCCACTCTTTCACTCCCTCTCTCTGTTCTCTTCACCCTCTCTTTTGCTCAAGGTCATCTGCCATCTGCTTGGAAATCTGCCAACATCACCGCTTTGCACAAAAAAGGTGCAAAAACAGATCCCAGCAACTACAGACCAAGCAGCCTTCTCCCAATTATCAGCAAAGTCATGGAATCCATCATTGCTTCAGATATGAAATCTTTCCTCTTCTCCAATGGCTTGATCTCTGATCATCAATTTGGTTTCAGACCTGGTAACTCTACTCTGGACATGATGCTTCTGCTTTCTCAACAATGGATGGAGGTCCTCAATGCCAAACAGGAAATTAGACCTGTCTCCCTTGACATATCACGTGCCTTCGATACGGTCTGGCACCCCGCTCTGCTCACCAAACTGTCCTCTTTTGGTATCCATGGAAATCTCCATGCATGGCTGGCGGACTTCCTCTCTAGTCGTTGTCAACGTGTGGCCCTGAATGGGTTTCTCTCATCTCCTCTTCCTGTTCAGGCTGGAGTTCCCCAAGGCAGTGTTCTGGGCCCTGTGCTTTTTCTGGTCTTCATCAGTGATCTCTCTGACTCTCTTGAAAATCCTCTCTATCTCTTTGCTGATGACTCTACTCTCTGTCGCTCCATTCTTCATCCCTCAGATCGGCAGTCTGCAGCCTCCTCACTCTCTGCAGACCTGGACAAAATCACAGACTGGGCATACAAGTGGAACATGTCTTTCAATCCTGACAAATCTCACACTCTTACGAAGTCTCTCCGAAAAGACCGACTGGACAACCCTCCCATCCACTTTCTGAATAATCCTCTCCAAGAAGTTCTGTCACTCAAGCTTTTGGGTCTCACTATCTGCCATGATCTTTCCTGGGAAAACCACATTTCAAATCTGGCCTCCAAAGCCAGTCGCCGACTGGGCATCCTCCGTCGTGCGAAGTCCTTCCTTGGCACACCTGAGCTCCTCACCACATACAAGGCTTTCATCCACAGCTCAATGGAATACTGCTCTCCCCTCTGGGCTGGTGCACCTGCCTCACACCTAGCTCGTCTTCACGCTGTTGAAACCAAAGCATTCAGAATCATTGGAATCTCCCACGATGAAGCTAACTTCAAGGGCCTCTGACTCACTCACCGCAGGCAGGTTGGTGGTCTTTCCGTCTACTACCGACTCCTCTCTGGCCTTGCCCCCCCCAGCTCTCTCTGGGCTCTGTCCAGCAAATATTCCTACAGGTCGCACAAGATCTGCCTGCAACCCTCTTATGGTTAAACTGCCAAAATCAAGACTCTCTGCTCATCTTCACTCCTTCATTCCTCTTTTCTCCCGCCTCTGGAACAAACTCCCTCACTCTCTTCAATCCCACTCCACCCTCCAGGTCTTTGAAACAGCTGTTCACCACCATCTCTTATCTTTCCCCATCCAAAACATTGATCTTTTCTATCCCCGCTAATTTCACCCCATTTCCACTTTTTTGAAATACCAACTTCTGTCCTGGAAGTCCTTGGTGTCCTTGTGTTTGATACTTCTGCCACCCCCCTCCCCCCAAGCCCTCTCCCTCCCACACATCTCCCTGCTCTTAAATGTTGTGTGCCCTCAAGTGTTTGTGTGCTTCCCCTTCTCTTGTCTTCCGCTCCCTCTTTTTATATATTTTGTTTGTCTGGTTGATTTGTTTGTGAAATAAATGTCAGCTCTTTCACGAACCTCGATTCAGTATACAAAAAAAAGAAGAAGAAAAAAAAGAAGCAGGAATCTTGTGACATTGTCCTCTCTACATGAACGATTCATTGAAATGCTCAATGAAGGTAGGCCTGATACTCCTGATACTAGCACGGAGTCCAGTGAATATCCCTCATGGAGACTTAAAGAGAAGCTGAAGAATCATTATAATGACAAACTATTATTCATAGCCCAGCCTGGCAAGTCCGATCTAGTTTGTTCCAGTGAAGTGAGTGTTGGTGATGCCTTGAAAAAGGTTGCAGCGCTGAACATTCAGATCAGTGAATCTGGTAAATGTGAATACACTAATAGTGAAGATATGGGTGAACTGAATAACGCTGTTATCCTCCATCAAGCTGCTGGTATTCTGCGCAGTTCAATGTCTGGAATTAGCTTTCAGACTACCCACTACACTCCAAGTGTGGACCTGAATATGCAGCAGTGCAAGAACTTCGTTCCTGAGACATTGTATGACTTCATAACATGGTGCACGTCGAAGGAATGCTTTGATAAGGCCAATCATTGCGGCGCTGGTAATACTGACTTGAGGGTTCTGGGTATCTACCACAACATCATTGCCCTCTCTTGTAATACACAGACCCCCATCACATTCGGTCTTGGTGTTGAAATGCACCATAATCATGGCAGTAAGGAACTGATAGAGCTTCTCAGTTCTGTTGGGCACTCCATCAACTATGATGATATACGGAAGTTTCTAACATCAGCAGCTCTTGATGAGCTTTCAGGACCACCCAGTCAACCCATTCCACGCGGTATTTCTAACTTCAACTTGGAAGACATCCGATCCATAGTAGATGCCGCCATTGACAATTTCGATCGGAATGAAGAGACTATCGATGGTAAACACACTACACATGCCATGGCGATCGTCCTGTACCAATGATCTCAGGATACTGATGAACTAGCATCCATTCCTCGCACAAAGCAGAAATCCTTGGACCCTGGACAATACGAAGAACAACCCATCCAAGTTTATCACAAGCCAGCAAAGAAGCCGGAACCTGCTGTTAGCTGTCAGCAGGGTCAATTCGAAAATGACTCTTCGATGGTCTTGAAGAAAGACTTGGTATGGGAAGTGGCAAGGGCATGTGGTGGTGACGACTCGCCCATTCCTGCATGGAGTGGATTCAATGCCCTCGTGAGCACCAGGACTGTCCCAGTCACAAAGATTCGCTATCTACCATTCATCAATGCCTCGCCGTCTGACCTTTCCACCATATTTACAACATTGCTCAGACTAGTACAGTTAGCCGCAGAGTTGGGGCAACATCATATTCTCATAACTGCCGACCTTGCAATCTATAGCAAAGCACAACAGATTTTGTGGAGCAGACCAGAACCGCTGGTAGGCAAAGTTACCATGCGGCTGCGGGGGAATGCACCTCACAATGGCTTTCTTGGCAAGCATTGGTAAGATATTCGGAGATGGTGGCCTTCAGAACATCCTAACCTCCTCTGATGTCAGAGGTCATCAGAACCGACAAGTCAGCATCAATGCTTCCACCAACGGAGGACGCCTTCAAACAGCATGTCCTTTGTGCAAGGTATCAAACACGCATATGGTGCGAGAGCCATATTGCTCAACAAGAACTGATTGATCCTGTTGGTCATGGCTTGTCTGCTTGTGTTGCTGGGGGCATCACTCAGACAATGTCCACCCAGCCATCTGCTCCGGTTGAAGTTCGTGATCTCACACACCTCTATTGCACTGACAAGGCCTGTTTGAGTGGAAGGAAGTGCCCCTGCCTCCTTGCTGGACTAGAGTGTATGGAGGCTTGTTCCTGTACGGACTGTGCAAATCAGAATAACATATCCGAAGATGACAATGAAGTGGAGGTGGACACATAGGCCTAGACACGTACCATGCAACCAGATTTTAGGTGAGTTATGTTACGGTTATGTGTGCCACTGTAAACAAGGGGTTAATGGACCATGCTGTGCCCTCCACTGTCCTAAATGAGACTTTTATAATGAGACTTCCGACAGACTGTTTCTAGCTGATCAAACAATCAGATTTTGGTACTGATTATCATGATGATCATAGAATGGAAGACGAGATCGGTTTCAATTTTTTGGTAAAAAGTGCCAAATTTAGGGTACATCTTTGGCCCTTTAACTCCCCTACTGGCTTAACCACTTAATATACACTGATATGAGTATTTCAATGAAAGACGGTGATGCAACCACCAGTTTTAAGATAACCAGGCTAAATGCAGAGATTTAGGCAAATTGGTTAAAAATGGACTTTTACGTGCAGTCGCAAACAATGGGTTAATGGCCCATGTTGTACCCATTACATTGCACTAAAACAAGCTTTTATATCAATGAGACATAGTTACCAATAAAACAAATCAGGTTTGTCACTGAAATAACAGGTTTTATTGATATAAAAGAAGAAAATAAAATTCATTTCGGTCAAATTTGCCAAAAATTGCCAAATTTGTGGTATAATTTTGGCCCCCTAACCCCCTAGCAGCTTAAAACTACCTGAAATGGGTTGCTACAGGTCCATTTCAATGAATAACATTGATGTAGCCACCATAACTAAAAATCTATAGGGCTATTTTAATGAAATAAGAAAATGATGAAATGGGTCCATTTATTGCATGTTGTCGGAAATAAGGGGTTAATTTAGCATGTCGTACAAAATTGCTGCAACTACAACATCATTCTTCAAAAACTAGAGGCCCAGACGGTTAAAGTGAGACCGGTCCCAGCTTGTTATACCTCCGGTAGGGGTGTACCTAATTTTTAGGGCCGAGGCCACTGCACTATTTGCAGTCAGGCTCGGGTACACCGCTGAGCCCCATACGTGATGGGGAGTGGGGCTTGAGACAGTGTCCCACGAACGAGAAATTCCCAGTAAGCGCGAGTCATCAGCTCACGTTGATTAAGTCCCTGCTGTTTGTACACACCACCCGTCGCTACTACCGATCGTACGGTTTGATGAGATCCTCGGATCAGCCCCTGCACGGGCCGTTCTCGGCTCGTGCCAGTGCACCGAAAATATGAGCGAACTTGACTGTCTAGAGGAAGTAAAAGTCGTAACGAGGTTTCCATCGGTGAACCTGCAGAAGGATCATTATCGGGACAACATGATAGCGAGCGAGACGCGAGACATATGTGGTACGTGATCGTCCATGTACTGTTTAGCCATGTACTGTTTAGATTTTGATGATTTGCGTGTAATATGATTCAACAGATGTTTATATGTATCGTTTAAAATAAAAAAGCCTTCAATTTCTGATATTTTACCTTTTCATTTGGGCTTCCCAATTGAAGCCCCGCCCATAGGGCGGGTACTGTTGCTAGTTACACAAATCTAACGTGCTGGCACAATGGCCTAATGGATAAAGCATCAGACTCCCAAGCTGGGGGTTGTGGGTTTAAATCCCATCTGGGTTGAATATTTTTTTCTCCTTACTTTTTTCAAGTCTTTTATATCGGCTTGAATAAAGTCTTGTACAATGAACAAATGCATTTTGTTCGTATTTAAAATGAATCTTGTGAAAAATGTCAGGGGCATATAAAATGCCCCTTTATATGGCATGTGCCATGTGGCAAACTATAGAAAAGAAGAGACATTCTTGGATAAAATGCCAGGGGCATAGAAACGGCTACTTTATATAAGGCTTTATATAAGGCATGTGCCATGTGGCAAAGTATAGAAAAGAAGGGACATTCCATAACTTATAGAAAATGCCAAACAATACAAAATAAGAGGCATTCAAAAAATCTCGTGTACTATACATGCTGGACTACCCTTGTGTTCTGAGTAGGAAGCAAGTAATGCTCTAGAAAAGTTCATATAAAGGGGTGCCAATTTGATTCATACAGCTGCACGAAGAAGTAGATGTATTTTATTTGCCAGATGTGGGGCACCCCTTTATTACACAAAGCTAAATTCAACTGGAGTGGCTGAATAAGAAGAAAATAAATGTTCTTGAGTGGCCCAGTCAAAGTCCTGACTTGAACTGACCAATTGACTATTTATGGTGAGACTTGAAGATTGCAGTCCATCGATGATCCCCATCAAACTTGGCAGAACTAGAGCAATTTTCACGTGAAGAATTGGAAAATATTTCACCATCTCACTGGGCAAAGCTGGTAAAGACCTATCCCAAAAAACTCATAGCAGTCATTGCTGTAATAGGTGCTTCTACCAAGGACTGACCTAAGGGGCTGAATACTTTTGCAACCAGTGGATTTTAATTCGTCCATGTTTTTGGCAGGTATACAAGACCTGTAATTTCCTTCAACTATAACATGAGTATTTATAGTTTGATCTTTTCAGTTATGAATAAAAAAGTTAATTTGGAAAAATTGTTTTGACATAATTCGTATTTCATCTAAATGTGGAATTATTGGTTCGGGGTAATTTCTGTTATGTCGGTGGGTAGGGCATATATAGATATAGGTAGATCTGTATAGGTATCATGCTCCGGTTGTCGTGGGTAGCTGGAACCATCTCAATGTAAATAAGTAGAGGACCCGTCTAGACCGGATGTCGGATAAGTTGGGTATGTGTCCCCGCCACGAGGGGGTGGGGCTTGTTAACTAGCGTAGGGATTATGCTAATTCCATTGTATGTTGTTCCCTCTGTGAACATCCCAGTGTCCCTAATGGCAATACATCACATACATTAGCTAGATCCATTAGTGCACCACATTAATTAATTCTCCCGCCGTCACAATGACTGACAGAAAAGACCGACAGCAAGCGGCCGCGCAGTGGTACACCATGGCGATCAGACATAGAGCAGGCAGGCTGAGGCCATGCCCACCTCGCGATAGATTGACACCGAGGGTTTGGTGGGCAGATCGCACGACTGGTGGGAGGCGACTCATGGATTGGAAAGAGGCATGGATGACGTCAGAGCGGCCCGGACAAGATACTTGGAGCGGCGGACATTTTGTCTCTCTTTGGTCCGGACTTTGGTGGTGAACGGTTGTGTGCCGACATTTTTCAGCTTCTCGTCCCTGGATTGATCCTGCCCGGACCTCTGTCTCGACCCTTCTTCTTGCCCTTGTTCTCCTGCCCTTGCCTCGTCCCTGCTTGTTGAAGAGACCTGAGTGCCTGGACCTCGTTCGCTCCTGCCCTTACGCTTTCCTTCACCTCGACTCTCCCTTGCGACCCAACCGTTGAGTGTATCACAGCTTCGTGCCGAATCCGGGAGGAGATTGCCTGCACGCCACTCGCTCGCTTGGCGCGAGAGGGTGTATCGAGGCCTGGTGAACGGGGACGCATCGATCAAGGCCTAACTCCCTGCGAACATCGGAGCCATGGTCGGACGACTGCGCTCGGAGCCGGACCATCCTTGACAACTGCAGATTACTGATCGAGCTAAGACGCACCACAGAACACAACGAAACGTTTATTTTCATATCCTTTCCATTTGTCATGTCGTCGAAGTCTGTGTGTAAGAGCGCTCAATAGGGGGTTTAGTTTTTACCGGCGCGTTCCTTTGTTCTCGCAGTCCGGCAATAAAGCTGTGTAATTTTGTACAGCAACTCCGTTTTTGGTTGATTTATTAATTTCCAGGTGAAGACTGCACAGGGCCGTCAGGTACGCTGCGGCATTATCCCCCAAACTCCCCCCTCGTGTATGATCCACCATCAATTGGAAACGCCTCATTAAGCTCGATTCCATCCGTGGACGCTCTGTCTTAATTGAGAGCCGTCCACACGACAATACTTTTGCACGGAACTGTATAACTCCAATAAATTTGTTAAACAAGATCTTCCTTTAGTAAATCCATGCTGACTACCTTTAATTAGTTTGCATTTATTTGAACGGTTCCTCCATGTGATCCCTGATTAACATCTACAACTCCTTCCCTACAACTGAAGTCAAACTAACATGTCTTTGGTTCTCTAATTCTTCTATAAATTAAATAATGATGTTACATTTGCTATTCTCCAATTTTCTGGTACCTGTCCTGACTCCAATGAGCTGTTAAAGTACAAATTTGTTTATATAGCGACTTTGATAGGGAGAAGTATCAATGTATTTGAGAATTGAAGCTTAGTGTGCAAAGTAGGGAATATCATCACATATGAAGTAAAAATAATTTTAAAATATTAAAAAGGACATTGTGAAGAAAATAAAAAACACAAAGAATAAAAGACACACAAATTAATGTGAAACGAAAGAGCAGTAGTTCATTGGCATGCACACAAATGAGATGTCCATAAAACTATTGCAGCTGTGATAACAAAGGCAAAATGAAAATGGTGCAAATTAAAAGCAAATAAATATAATCAGTTTATAAACATCAAGCAGAAGGAGAATAAAGGACAGAAGAGAAGAAAATGAAGAGAAAGCTGGAAAACATAACAGGCAAAGGCCTGCGTCACAACATGGTGCTAATAATTGTTACAATAATTATTTTACAACAATCGTTTATACCTCCATGAAATTGATTGGCAAAATAACTGGAAGACTTTTTGAAGAAGCGAACATCACAACAATATTAAATGGCTGCAATCAAACTGCATCAATGTCCAAGGAAGATCATTAAACGATGATTGGCGTGCACTGGGTTTTTGTACGTAATAATATAAGTTTTTGTACGTATATAAAAATTTTGTCACGCATTTTTTTTGTCATTTTTTATAATTTATCAGTATATTTCTGTTTATTTATATTTATTTATTTATTTTGTAATTTATTTTTATAATGTACTAGACGACCCATGACCCGTTGGGTCAGTCAGTTTGAATAGATATGAGAATAGAACTAAAGCGAACGCTGGACATCATCAGGGAGATTATTTGGGCCAGCAAGCCATAAGGCTCACCTCTCCAGCGTTCTAAACCACTTACCTGTGACACGTGATTTCGGCCCTTATCTCCGATCGTTTTTTTTTTTTTTTTTTTTTTTTTTAGAAAAAAACACGCGACCCGTGGACTACCACGATTTTGTTGTCAGAGGACACTTCTGATGACGATGTTCTTTGTCGACGATCCTCCATTTACATAAACCCGCACGTTCTCTTTCCTCTTCCCTCGACTGAGCGCCACATACAGCTGACCATGCTGGAAGACCGGTTTCTCCAGGTAGACCAGCACATTCTCCATAGTTTGCCCTTGCGCCTTATGGATCGTCATTGCGAAGCAGGATTGTATGGGGAACTGGCAGCGCTGCAAAGGGATATCCTCAGCTTCCGACAGATTTAGTCGGATCCGAGGGAGCATTACAGTTTCGCCTTCAAACGTTGAACTTATGATCCTCGCAACTATCATATTTCGAAGCATGTCCTCAACAATCATGCGCGTCCCGTTGCAAAGTTTCGGAGGGTCCAAGTTCCGCATCAAAATGATAGGGGATCCTTTTTTGAGCTCGAGGTTGTGCGGCGGCAATCCCGAGACTTCAACGGATTCTAGGAATTCCGTTGGGAAGTGCGTCGCATCAGTACCCTCAGTCACACTGTTGAACGCAGCATACTCCTTGCTAGCACCAGGGAACCTTGTGATGCATCTTGAATTGATGTTTCGCATCATATCGTTGAGGGGCACTAATATAGACCTTGCTGAAAAAACCTCCATCGGATTGGCGAATGATGGATATATGGTATCGATGCACTCATCGAGCCCACTCGCTGTCAGCAGTATATCCTCTGGCAAATCTATCTCATCATCCGCATTTTTCTCGATTCTATCCTCGCCGATGTCGAGCAAAAATCTTGAAAACTGCCCACTTCCGTCGGTCAGTCGCATATTAGTTCTCAAGTGAAACATTCCAAAGCTCTGCCATAAGTAGGACTTCTTTATGCACGCATTCTCAACGTCAGCATCACACCCTCTTTTCACCACGGGCAGAAGTTGACGGAAATCACCACAGCATATCGTCAAGATCCCTCCAAAAGGCTCGTCTTTGTCACATACATCACGCAACGTGCGATCCACAGCCTCGAAACTCTCTCTCCTGATCATAGGACACTCATCCCACACGATGAGTTTTGTACTTCGAAAGAGGTCTGCGATAGTGGAATTTTTATCGATGTTGCATATGCCATCTTCCCTCGGTGTCAGAGGGATTTGGAACCTTGAGTGCGCTGTTCTTCCACCAGGCATGAGGGTAGCAGCAATGCCAGATGAGGCCACCGCGAGGGCAACTTCTCCACTCGCTCTCACTTTAGAGAGAATCAGGTTAATAAGAAACGTCCTCCCTGTGCCTCCAGGCGCGTCAATGAAAATCATTGATGACTGATTCGTGCAGATGCAACCGCACGCAAAGTCATAGACAACTCTCTGCTCATCATTGAGCAGAAGCTGCCTTTCGTCTACGATTCGCTGTTGTTCCTCCGTGTCGTATTGGAGTTCTCTCAGTAGGTGAATGTTGGCAATCCCTTCATGACGAAGAACAGTCGTTGGAGTCGGCAAGTGAAAATGTGCAACAGTTCTGTTCAATAATTGCAGTTTCTGCTGCAAATACGATAGAGCCAAGTCATGATGGCGCTCGTTGATGGCAATATTGGGATCATTTGCAGATCGTCGATGAGCTAGAAGATAATCTTCAGCCATAGCGTCCTTGAAACGTTCCCATAGATCCAATGGATTGTCGACTTCACTTTGTGTGAGGAGCACAACGAACAAATCCCTCATGGGTCTGGGAAGGCGTGTCCTCTCAGCATCCTCCAGAGTCTCGCGCCAGACAGCGTCTCCTTGCAGCAAACCCATTTCTCTGCAAGCGTCTTTGAATGTGGGTAGAATGACATTATCACACATTCTCAGGACTTCGAACGAAGTCGGCCCTCTCACGTGGTGGAGGAGTAGTCGGAAATAGTACAGGTCACCAGTACGCGGCGAAACAGTGTAAACTCGTCCCAATATGTCATCCTCAAACATTCCAGGGTTGCCCTCCACTGGTCTGCCCTGTTTTCTTCGTTGTCATCTCTTCTTGGTCCATGTATAGAATCTCGGAACATCCACGTACAACAGTGTCTTAGCGAAATGGTCACGTCTGCAAAGATCCATAAACTCTATCAACGTGGTTTTGGCCATATTGGGATTATTTCTTTGTTCACGAACGTTCCCAGCAAAAAATACCTGTTGTTCATTTGGCAGATGTACTCCTAAACGGATAACGGCCGGCTTCCTGTCATGGACTGAGAATCCAAGAATGGAGGCAACAGCCTCTGAAGGTCCAATGTATCTACCCGTCAAGTACTCCGTTATCTCGTCGTTTGTGCGCAGTGCATACGTAGCTTGATCGCTACCTTTCATGGCATACTTAATAACATACTTGATCGACTTTATAGAGCAGCATATTTCAACGTTGATGTGGCAATCAAACGTTTTCAGGAGATAGAGATTATGGGGAACAACCCACTGATTTGTAACAGGTCGTCATTGCCTCCCTTCTTGGTGCCCTTCAAATCCTCCCATTTCTGGGGATCTTCTTCTATATATGGGGTACGAATCGTCTCCGCACCGTGTGTACGGAGCATATGACCGCGGGTATCTGTGTCTGCATGCTCCATTCTTCCAGCATCCAGTTGCTGTGGAACAATATGGACCATGGATCATGTGCTTCAACACCAGTCTGTGTCCCTCTGGATCTTCATCGGGATCTGGTATTTCAGCTTGTACAAATCGATCATAGTCTTGTGGTCTCGGCTTTGAAGCTTCATCGAGCCACAGCAAACAGTGTATGTGAGGGAGACCTCGCTTTGGGTACTCCACACACACAACGTGAGCGATACAGTTCCCGAAGAAGCCTTCTGATCCAGTGAGGTATTTAATGAACACTGTTTTCTTCAACTCGAACACTCTCGCAATGAGATCCGGTCTGTCGTTCTCACTTTGGTGAGGAAACAGGTTATTGGAGATTTCAGGCCACTTTGGATTACACGTCATAGTGATGAAGTAGGTCGCGTTACCATATTTTCTTACGTACATCATGGCATCTTGACATCGCTCCATCATATACCTCGGCCCCCCTACAAATGTCGATGACAGTAGTACGCGGCGTCCGATGTTGGACAAATCGTCATTGTCATTGAGAGCATCAGTGAAGCCACTGTATGTAGCAGACCTCAGCGATGCCTGGTTCAGTCTTATAAACGCCAATCTTGTGCCTTCCATTTTGGCTGCCATATCAACAAGATACTGCTGGAACAGACGCCCCCCTCTGAGGAGGTAGTTGAACTCATCCTCGTGGTTCATTATTCGGTAGGAGTAGTATTTCATGGCAGTCAATCTCCTGCCATTGGTCAAGTTCATTTCGGGCTGCCAGCCGTCATCTCCGAATGGGAAGAAGAGAACATACTGGAGTGCGTCGTAAGAACGGTGCAACTCAGAAATACTTTGCAGCGCTCCTCCTCTTGCTTTCAATACAATGTGACGCGCTGTAGCTTGAGGATCGACAGTATTCTTCACAACGACACCCACTTCATCAGCGATTTGACCATTGAACCTCCTCTCATGTTCACCAGCTGGTCTCCTGTTGGGATCAATAAGAACGAACGCCTCTGGCAAATTGCCTATTTCCTCGCGTGCCATGCGGAACGAGTGAACGTAAGGATTCACTTGTCTCAGCACGGTCTCTAATGCTCCAACTATATCACGGTGAATACCAGCATTGGTGAGTATCCGCATCCTCAACTGTACGCTGTCATGTGGATCTAAGAAATAAATTTGGAGGAATTTCGGTTGTTCATCTGCATTTGGCAAGAAGGAACCGATACGATGATGTATTTGACCCTGAATTATGACCGATGGGCTCCATGCACCGTGCCGAGGAGAAACTTGGCTTCCTCCAAATGATGTCATTTGAAATAGACAGTTGTATTGTCTGATGTTCCTGCGGAATTCGTTCGCTGTGGGTCAATCGCCGGCAAACAGATTGTGTAATTGATGGGGTAAAGGTCCCAGATTTCCCAAGGACACCTTTCCATTCGTGCAGCAAAAATGAGCTGTTTCACCTTGGAAAAGAAGCGCTCTACAATGTGGACAAATCTTGTCCATCGCACCGACGTCAGCAGAAGTGAAATTTCTTGCATTCTGCGCGTTTCTCTGCCTTGTCTCAATAACTTCCCTTATCCTATCTCTTTCTCGCTGCTCCTGAAGACGCTGTGCCGTCTCCTCTGCAGATTCCACATCTCTCCTCATACGATCTCTTTCTTGCTGCTCTTGATGGTGCTGTGACGTCTCCTCTGCAGATGCCGCATCCCTTCGCAAGCTGACTCTCTCGTTCCTCCTGAAGACGCTGCGCTCTCACCTCCTCCGTCTCAGCACTCCTTCTCATCCTTGCCCTTTGTCTTTGCAGCTGAAGGCGCTGTGACCTTTGCTCAGGCGTTTCAGCATGTCGTCTCTTCGTTTGGCTTTCTCGTTGCTGCTGAAGACGTCGTGATCTCCCATCATCTGTTTCAGCACCCCTCGGAGATACTACTTCCGCACGAGAACTTGAAGGAATGTTGCTATTCGCGTCCATAGACGTGAGGTGTGATTCGTTGTCCGCGTCCGTAGCGCCGTCGGAGGGTTGATACGACATTCTTCCTGCAAATAGTATTGTGTTTGTGCTATCGTTTTGCCGATCATCAAATGACAAATAAATTACATTGTGAAAATTAAAGATTTCAAATAAACCTATTTAAAGTGTATGCGCATATAAATAATAAAAAAAATCGAAGAAATATCTCTCGGTAATTTCCTGAAACATATTTTACTTCCGGGTAATAATGTTGAATGAAATAACGAAGATATATACTGTATGCCTGTTATTTTAGGCGGTGTATTTTCGTATATCAACGTGGTGCGATTTTCTTCCCGTTTTTTTTCAACCGAGTCTAAAACTATGTTAGCGACTGTGAAAAATGAAATGATATATCGAATTTGATTTTAAATAAAGCTGGGAGAGAGAGCAAGACACCACGGGCCTACAAAACAGGCCTCAAAGCTATGCGAGTTAATAAAATGGTGGATATTACTACTCTCTCAAAGGGGTAAGCCACGCCCCTGGACCGATCGAATGTTACACACAAACACGCAAGATTTCAATTTTATAATTATATATATATATATATATATATATATATATATATATATATATATATATATATATATATATGTATATATATATATATATATACATATGTATATACATTATAGAAATGCCACATGAAAGAAACATGAAAGAAAGTTGAAAAGACACATGAAAGCCCACAGAATCTTGTTTCTCACAGTCTGAGAGTCCTTTCGGTGCTTTTTTGCCAACTCCAAGCGGTCTTTCACTGAGGAAAGGCTTCCGTCTGGCCACTCTGCCATAAAGCCCAGATCGGTGGAGTGTTGCAGTGATGGTTGTCCTTTTGGAAGTTTCTCCCATCGCCACACAGGATCTCTGGAGCTCAGGCAGAGTGACCATCGGGTTGTTGGTCACCTCTCTTACCAAGACCCTTCTCCCCCGATTTCTCAGTTTGGCCGGGCGGCCAGCTCTAGGAAGAGTCGTGGTTGTTCCAAACTTCTTCCATTTAAGAATTATGGAGGCCACTGTGCTCTTTGGAACCTTCAATGCAGCAGAAATTTTTTGTAGGCTTCCCCAGATCTGTGCCTCGACACAATCCTGTCTCTGAGCTCTGCAGGCAGTTCCTACGACCACATGGCTTGGTTTTTGCTCTGATATGCATTGTCAGCTGTGAGACCTTATATAGACAGGTGTGTGCCTTTCCAAATCATGTCCAATCACTTGAATTCACCACAGGTGGACTCCAATCAAGGTGTAGAATCATCTCAAAGATGATCAAGAGAAATGGGAGGCACCTGAGCTAAATGTGAGCTCTTTCACGAGCCTCGATTCAGTATACAAAAAAGAAAAAAAAAAAAAAAAGTGTCATAGCAAAGGGTCTGAATACTTATGTCAATGTGATATTTCAGTTTTTTCTTTTTAATAAATTTGCAAAACTTTCTAAAATCCTGTTTTCTCTTTGTCATTATGGGGTATTGAGTGTAGATTGATGAGGGAAAAAATGAATTTAAACGATTTCAGCATAAGGCTGCAACATAACAAAATGTGAAAAAGTGAAGGGGTCTGAATACTTTCTGGATGCACTGTAAGTCAAATGCATAAGTAAAAACATCAGTATAAGTGAGTATACTTTAAAATATAAATTACAAGGAAATTAGTTGTTGATATCAACACAGTATATGGGACATGTACTGGCATGGGATTCTGGAATTCCGGGTACTTGTCCTATATAATGTGTTTATATGTCTAAACAATGCTGTTTAGCATTTCCATCTGAACTCCATGCTCAGATTGGAATGCTAAACAGCCTTTGATGTGCCTGCTCCACGGTTTGTTTTCTGATTGAATCCTATCGGATTAAGTGCCAGGTGATTGAATAGCTTTCCTTGCTTTTCAGGAATTGTAAATTAAACAAGACAAAATAGTATGTAGATTGTTTTCTGTGCACATGCCATCGTGAATACATCAAAATAAGCAAGGGAGAATACAAAATGCAAATGGAAATGAATGATGGTGTGGAACAAAAAAAAAAAATTAAAGATGACACAGTGAAAGAAACTGCAATACATTGCACTATCGTAACAATTGTTTTTCAATAAGTGTTGGAGCCATGTCATTGCATGTGGCCTGTTTACCATTGTCCTCTTATTTTAGGTGACAATAAAAACCGGCTCCCTCCAGGAGCGGCTTGGGAGAGGGGGAGGGTGCTGGGGAAAATTCATTTTTTGGCCCTGACTAGTAATACCCCCTCCGGCAGGGGTCAACAACATGGCAATGTGCCACGAGCACAGGCAAAAATCGTAGGGTGTCAACCCACCCTCACTGGGGGGAGAGTGGGAGTTACAGCATTTTATGCCAATAACGTGATGCCGGGTAGCCCCGAGATGTATGCAAAATTTGGTGGACATTGGCAAAGCCGTTTTTGTGTGTACAAGTGAACAGTCAGACAGGCAGACATACGGAGACGCAGCATATTAATACGATTGCACAGCTACAGCCACTTGCTATTTTCCAATGGCTCAGGGCCAGGGGACGTCCGTGTATGAGCAAATTTTTTAAAGGGATTTTCACCCCAAAACTTTTTTTTTTTTTTTTTTTTTTTTTTTTTGTATAAAAGATCGAGGCTCGTGAAAGAGCGAACATTAATCACACAGAAAGACAAACCGACACATAAAACATAACATAGGGAGCGGTAGACAAGATGGGGAGAGAGGGGGAAGGACACAAACACAACATTTGAGAGCAGGGACCGAGAGACATGGAGACATCGAGAGATCTGAGAGAGGGTGAGGGCTTTGGGGGGGGGGGGGGCGTGGGAAGGGGGCAGTGGGAGAGGTATAAAACATATGGACACTGCCAGGACTTCCAGGAAAGAAGTTGGAATTTCAAACAAGGTGGATCTGGGGTGAATTAGCGGGGGTAGAAAAGATCAAGGTTTTGGATGGGGGAAGATAAGAGATGGTGGTGAACAGCTGTTTTAAAGACCTGAAGGGAGGAGTGGGATTGAAGGGAGTGAGGGAGTTTGTTCCAGAGGCGGGAGAAAAGAGGAATGAAAGAGTGAAGGTGAGCGGAGAGCCGAGATTTCGGCAGTTTAACCATCAGAGGGTTGCTGGCAGATCTTGTGCGACCTGTAGGAATATTTGGGGGACAGAGCACAGAGAGAGCTGGGGGTGCAAGGCCGGAGAGGAGTCGGTAGAAGACAGAAAGACCACCTACCTGCCTGCGGTGAGTGAGTGAAAGGCCCTCAGAGATAGCTTCATCGCGGGAGATTCCAATAATTCTGAACGCTTTGGTTTCAACAGCGTGAAGCCGAGCTAGGTGTGAGGCAGGAGCACCGGCCCATAGGGGAGAACAGTATTCCATTGAGCTGCGGATGAAAGCCTTGTATGTGGTGAGGAGCTCAGGTGTGCCGAGGAAGGACTTCGCACGACGGAGGATGCCCAGTCGGCGACTGGCTTTGGAGGCCAGCTTGGAAATGTGGTTTTCCCAAGAAAGATCATGGCAGATAGTGAGACCCAAAATCTTGAGCGACAGAACTTCTTGGAGAGGATTGTTGAGAAAGTAGATGGGAGGGTTGTCCAGTCGATCTTTTCGGAGAGACATAGTAAGAGTGTGAGATTTGTCAGGATTGAAAGACATGTTCCACTTGTTTGACCAGTCTGTGATTTTGTCCAGGTCTTCAGAGAGTGAGGAGGCAGCAGACTGCCGATCTGAGGGAAGAGGAATGGAGCGGCAGAGAGTGGAGTCATCAGCAAAGAGATAGAGAGGATTTTCGAGAGAGTCAGAGAGATCATTGATGAAGACCAGAAAAAGCACGGGGCCCAGAACACTGCCTTGGGGAACTCCAGCCTGAACAGGAAGAGGAGATGAGAGAAACCCATTCAGGGCCACACGTTGACGACGACTAGAGAGAAAGTCCACCAGCCATGCGTGGAGATTTCCATGGATACCAAAGGAGGAGAGTTTGGTGAGCAGAGCGGGGTGCCAGACCGTGTCGAAGGCACGTGATATGTCGAGGGAGACAGCTCTAATTTCCTGTTTGGCATTGAGGACCTCCATCCATTGTTGAGACAGCAGAAGCAGCATGTCCAGAGTAGAGTGACCTGGTCTGAAACCAAATTGATGATCAGAGATCAAGCCATTGGAGAAGAGGAAAGATTTCATATCAGAAGCAATGATGGATTCCATGACTTTGCTGATAATTGGGAGAAGGCTGATTGGTCTGTAGTTGCTAGGATCTGTTTTTGCACCTTTTTTGTGCAAAGCGGTGATGTTGGCTGATTTCCAAGCAGATGGCAGTTGACCTTGAGCAAAAGAGAGGGTGAAGAGAACAGAGAGAGGGTGAGATAGAGCAGCAGAGCAGGATTTTAGGACCCGTGGGCTGATGCCGTCGGGTCCAGTTGCAGAATCAGAGTCGAGGGTTGACAGAAACTTTTCCACCTTGTCAGGAGGAAAGGACACGGAGTCCAGAAGCAGCAGGGTACGACTGGGTATGGTGGGTACAGAGAGGGATGGGTTTGGGACACAAGATTTAGAGGCAAACACAGAGTTGAGGCATTCAGCTTTTTCACGTGCGGAGTCAGCTGTGTAGCCGTTTGAGGTAAGGGAGGGGATGGAGGGGGAACAAACACCAGAAACGGATTTGACCAGACGCCACCAGGATTTGGAAGAGGGAGACAGATAAGAGAGTTCGGTCTTGAGAACGGAGAGATATTGTTTCCTGGCTCTCCTGAGGGTGGACACACACTTGTTTCGGGCTTTGTGAAAGGAAATGAGATTTCCTTCCGTTGGATTTGCTTTCCTGGAGACGAAGGCAAGTTGTTTCTGGGCAACAGCCTCACCACAAGATTCCGTGTACCATGGACGGGAGGAAGGGTATGACAACTGAAGACGAGATGGGATAAATCTGTGCATGAGAGAGAGCAATTTACTTTGGAAGAATTCCCAGGATGAGTTGATGTCAGAGGTGGTAGAGATGGGAGACCAGTCCAGATGATTGATGGCTGCTTGAAGACCGTGCCAGTTGGCCTGAGTGAAATGCCAGACTCGTCGACGCTGAGCAGGCTCCCTGAGGATGGTCAGAGAGATGTCCACTTTAACAAGGACATGATCAGATGATCCGATCGGAGCAGAAGAAGAGCAGCAGACATTTTCAGGGAAGTTAGTCATAACCAAGTCCAGAAGAGAAGATGTTCCGTTGACTGAGATCCGGGTCGGGAAATTGACAGATTGTGTCAGTCCCAGTGAGTCGCAGAAGTCCTTTGCTGAGGAGCCATGGCTGGTGAGAGAGGTACCCACACCCAGCCAACTGGCATGATGACAGTTGAAATCACCACATATGAGGAAGAGAGAGTTGGGATGAGTAGATAGAAGTTGGTCCATATCATCAGACAGCGAGATGTAGATGGAGTCATCACTGTTTGGTGGACGGTACAACACACATATGAACAAGAGGTGGGAGCGAAGGGGAAGCCGTAGCCAGAGGTATTCCTGGGGGTGAGGTGGAGAGAGTGCAGTGCAGGGCGAGTGAGGAAGAGAGTTTTTGATAAAGATAGCAACCCCGCCTCCAGGACGAGGCTCAGGTCTATCATACCGGAGGAGGGAGTAGCCCGGGAGAGATACTATGGAATCAGAGACATCATAAAGGAGGAAAGTTTCTGTTAAGCAGATCACGTCTGGTTTGACAGAAGCAACCTGTATGGAGAGATCAGTTAAGTTTGAACGAAGGCCCCGGATGTTTGAGGTCCATACCGTTAATGAAGAGGAAGGGGGAGCATCAGATACAGTACAGGGGGGAGGAGGGGTAGGGTAAGATGTAGAAGAGGTGGAAGAGGTAGGGAGAGCTGTTGAAGGTGTGTCAGAGATTTCAGAATAGCTCGGAGAAAGGGAAGGATGGGGCGGACAAAAGGTTTGATGGTGATTGGGTGAGCCACAATGAGGTGTTATTTGAGGAGGGGGAAGAGCGAGGCAGAAGGTTGGGGGAGATGGAGGTGAGAGTTTGAAGGGGGAAGAAGCGGGGAGGACGCTTTGAGGAGGGGGAGTGAGAGGGGGAAAATTGAGAAGCAATGAGGGTGGGGAGATTTGAAGGGGAGGGGTGAGGGGGGAGTTTGGGAGGGAAGGGACAAGGGGAGGCATTTGAAAGGGATGGGATATGGGGGAGATTTGGAGGGGAGGGGTGAGGCAGGAGTCTAGGAGGGGAGGGACGAGGGGGCGTCTTGGCGGGGAGGGGTGAGGGGGTAGTTTAGGAGGGAGGGGGCAAGGGGGGAGATTTGAAAGGGATGGGTGATGGGGAAGATTTGGAGGGGAGGGGTGATGGGGAAGATTTGGAGGGGAGGGGTTATGGGGAAGATTTGGAGGGGAGGGGTGAGATTGGATTTTTGAAAGTGTACGATTTATGGGAAACGAACATTTATTGCAAAATGAGTTTCTTGTGACCTTCGAGTTAAAAATACGTTTAAGGACGCTGGATGGAGGATGGAGTGCAGGAGAGTTTAGGGAATGTAGAAAAAAGGCACTATAGGAGATGGATATTTTTTTTGGGATGAATTGATTTGGTGAGCAAGTCGAAAGCAGCCTTTTAAAGAAGAAGAAGAAAAAGGTGTTATAAAATATGACGGAATACATAACTTCAGGGGAAAGTGTAAACATTGAAGGTTAATGAGTGAAAAACTATCTGGGGAAATGGGGGAGAAACACGTGGTCGAAGAACGAACGAACGAATAAGAATGAATAAACGAATGAGAACAGAGAAGGAAATGTTTTTTTTTTTTGTTTTTTTTTTTGAGTTGAGATTTACACAAGGAAGTAGGCTATGGGTGAAAAGACTGGGAATACAGAGAACGAAAGTTATTGGATCACAAACGACGGACCACTGAGAGAAAAACAAAGCCTCAAGGTTGTACAGTGCACACTGTACAAGGCCTTGCTCGCGACACGGCAAACAGACGATCAATTTATGAAAGATAAACACCGAGAAACAACCAAAGTTGCACACAATAACTTCACACACCGAAAGATAAATACAGTTTCGACAAAATACAATTGTGAACAGACTTAACTTCGAAAAACGTGGAGACCGTGTGGAGCTTCGAAAATCCCTGCCGCCGTCTCCAAGATCTCGCGAGATCTCTTTCACCTTTCTTTCACCCAAACTTTCACCCAAAACCCAAATTTTCACCCCAAAAAACCCAAATTTTCACATTCACCCCCAAAAATACAGGACAATTGGAATTCAGAAAGAGCACCGGCACACATTAGTCATGAACAAAAGACAGGAATTTTGAGTTCACAAGGGTTGCTAACCCACATTAGTCATGAACAACTAAAGAGGATTCATTTACAGGGGCAAAGTTTTCCCATAAGACGTGGCACTGCTTGATACAATCTCCAGCTTGGTCAGTATCAAAATATACATTGATGATAAAGGCCTCTCAGGAATTGGGAATAGTTATAATATTTACTTGAAGGTTGTGCCATAACGTGGCGAGCAGCAGGGCTTAACTACTTAGGGCTGCTCGCTATCATGTGCACTGTGCAGCCATTTTTGGTCTGCTGGTTCGCAATCATTTCCTGGGTGCGCGGATGCAGCTGATGCAGTGCCCTCTCTGATACCAGTAAGCTGGTGCTCATTTCGTCAACATCGGAAGGTTGACAGGCTGAGTCAACCCAACCTGGTGTTAATTCAACGGCACAGCAGGGCCTCGAACTCAACACCCGAAGATCCCAAGCCAGCCACCTCAAGCGTTAAGCCAACACCAGGCTTTACTACTTGAAGTATGCCCTTAGAGGTCGACATTTTAAAAACAAAGGAAAAGCTAATTTAGGCCTAATCGACTGTTTTTAATGATTTTAACATGTATAAGTATAATCTCTATTCAATGCATATCCAGTCAAAGAGAGGATGCCCTCGAGGGGGCTCCATACACTTTTAAGTAGTGAAGCATCCAGAGTAAGGCCTATATGTACCGTACACGTAGCCATGTAGGTGTTCTAACTTCTAACCCATTCTGAAAGGTTTGCACTTGAGGCCTCTTTAAAGGGACGTTTCTGCAAGCTCGGTAACGAATGTAGCAAGATAATACTCTAATGCAACCACAACATTTGAAAGGTCAAAACTGGGACCAGGACTGAAGCCCAAAAGTGTTTGAAGCTGCTAATTTTTTTTTTTGAGTAGCGAACAGAACATTCGGTAAGTGCTCGAAATGACTTGGCATGTGTGTGAAGGTGGAGATTGAGTGTGAAGGTATTTCTAAATACTACAATTTGTGCAACACACCGAGGCTTTTGTGTAGCAATTCACTTTTTTGTGTGAAATACCGACTTCACTTCACTTTTTAGATCCACTTTTTTGAAATATCGACTTCTTTCCTGGAAGTCCGAGCAGTGTCCATGTGTTTTTTTTTACCTATCCCACCCCCCCTTCCCATGCCTCTTCACCCCAAGCCCTCTCCCTCCCACAGATCTCCCGATGTCCCTGCTCTCCATCTTGTTCTCCCCGCTCCCTTTATCATATGTTTTATGTTTCAGTTTGTATTTTTGTGATCAATGTTAGCTCTTACACGAGCCTCGATCTTGTATACCAAAAAAATAACAATAAAATTCCTGTTTATGCAACATCGATAACCCCAGCTTGTGCTGTAGCTCTTCAGTTGATAACCCTTTTGGGACTTACATTGGGGTGGCAGACTTGCAGCATCTTACTTGAGCTTCCAACGGGATTACATCAAGAAAATTACTTCGGAGAATCCAAATCTCATGACCTTCTTGCCTCTCCGGCTGATTAATACGTCGCAACGGTTTGAGGCGGTGGATTAAATTGTGTGGCACTGCGGCCCACAAAGTGGCAGTATTTGCTCTAGTTTGTGAATTCATTTGTTGAAACGATTTTGCCAATTTCTACCTTTTCCATTTTACACACCAGGGGAGCTGACATTACATCACACAAATCACGTTTCTTATTGCATGTATCATTGGGCTGTGGCATTTTCCTCGGTGCTCTGCACATCGAAAAAGCTAGTAAAGCAAAAAAGAAACATAAAAAATAAAATAAGAATATCCAAACTAATCGTACAAAAACGATAAAATGTGAGCCGGCTTCCGCCATTATGGGCACCATGTTGTGTTCCTATTTGGAGGTTCTTTTTAGCAATTCCTGAAGAAACGTGATCGAACTTAATGCTACGTCTCCCAGAGGGGTGAATGTTGCCGACCTGCAACACGACAATAATTCACAAAGCATTTGGTTGATTGTTTTTGTCGCCGTCTAGCTATCAATTTAACGTTTACGTCATGCTCCGATGGTCTCTCTACTGCATGGTATTCATGCTCAGGTGGATCTGCTTGCACATCCGTAACAGTTTCCCTTGCCGTGACAAAAGACGAGAGGAGTGTGGAAAAGTCATTAATAATTATACATGCTCAGCTGCGGAATTAAAAAAATAACAAGAAGACGGCATGTGGAGCACGACACTTGCAAAATCCGCCCTCCACCCCCAAGAAAAAAAATTCCGTTGAAACAGCAAATTGTCCATTTCATGAAGATTTAAATTGACAATCTTGATCAAAGCTCGGGTCAACAGGAATAAAAGTGACGATTTTTCAAATGAAAAATGATGATTTTGGAAGGTTGACCTTGAGTTGACCTTTGACCTTTTGACCTCAAAAATAATTAGTTTCCATATTTAGTGACTTAATGTGCAAATGTTCAATTTTCAAGTCAATCGGATGAAAATTGAGGATTTTAAAAATTTGGCAAAGTTGGTGACCTTTGGCCTATGTTGACCTTTTGACCTTTTGACCCCAAAAACAATAGGCTTCTCAATTGGGAGGACCTATACAACTTGGTGACTTTTCATGACGATCGGTTTAGAATTGTGACCTGTAGGCCGGTGACAAACAAACAGACGGACGTGCCTCACTGAATTAGGAAACCAGCTATTGTTGAGGTCAAAGGTCAACTCAAGGTCAAACTTCTAAAATCATCATTTTTCATCTGAAAAATCATCACTTTTCATCCTATTGACCCGAGCTTTGATCAAGATCGTCAATTTTAATCTTGATGTAATTGACAATTTGCTGTATTAATGGGAACCTTAGGGGGGGGGGGGGGGGGGTGGTTGGATTTTGGAAGTATCGTGCTCTGCATGACGTCTTCTTGTTATTATTGGATATTTTACAATGCTCCTTAATGTAATACCATTCATTGTAATCTAAATTGTCTCCTTCTTTGTGACTAATTTGCATTTATTTTATTATATACATTTATTCTCATGCATTATATACATACTAATGTAATAACAAGATAATATATATATATATATATAAATATATATATATATATGTATATATATACATATATATATACATATATATATATATATATATATATATATATATATATATATATCCAAATATAATTTCAGTTCTCCAGCTTTTAATGAGCACACGTAATGACGTCACAGCCATCTACGTACGTTCTGCCTGTCAAGCTCTCAGGAGAACCCTCCGACAGAGATATATACAGTCACGTGAAAAAGTAAGTACACCCCATGTAAAGTTTTGACTTTTTTCAACATATTTCAACATACAGCTATTTGATCTTCATTTCAACAATATTGACAGATAAAGGTGATATAATATAACAAATATCATGAAACATTTACATTTTGTAGTCCATTGTATAATTTAAATAAACATAAATGTAAATTTCACATGTGGAAAAAGTAAGTACACCCCCACATTTATCACGACTTCAAATACCTAAAATTAGAATCAGGTGCACCAGCTCAGGTGCAAATGATTAGAACATCGTTAGAGAGGATCTTGGAGGAACCTGTCTTATTTAAACCTCAGACATTTAGTTTGGTTTGCTCTTTATTGTTGAAGTGTGTGACTGTGTGGCATCACCATGGCTAGATCAAAAGAGCTCTCTGAGGCCTTCAGAAAGAAGGTTATAGATGCCTACGAGTCTGGGAAGGGATTTAAAAAGATCTCCAAACAATTTGAAATCAATCATTCGACTGTCCGGAAGATCATCTACAAGTGGAGAAGATTCCAAACAACTGCCAACTTGTTCAGGCCAGCCCGCCCCCAGCAAGTTCAGCCCGAGAGCAGACCGCAAGATGCTGAAAGAAGTCTCGAAGAACCCCAGAATGTCATCACGGGACCTACAGGTAGCTCTTGCCACTCTTGATGTCAAAGAGCACGAGTCTTCCATCAGAAAGAGGCTGCACAAATTTGATCTTCATGGGAGGTGTTCCAGGAGGAAGCCTTTGCTCTCCAGAAAGAACATAAGGGCAAGACTAAAGTTTTCCAATGAACACCTTGGCAAAGACCAGCATTTCCGGAACAATGTGCTCTGGACAGATGAGTCAAAGGTAGAGCTATTTGGCCACAGTACCAGAAGACATGTTTGGCGAAAACCAAAGACAGCATTTGACCACAAGAACTGATACCAATTGTAAAGCATGGTGGTGGAAATATTATGGTTTGGGGCAGTTTTGCTGCATCAGGGCCTGGGCAGCTCACCATCATATAATCCACTATGAATTCTTCATTGTACCAGAGGGTGCTTGAGGATAATGTGAGGCCATCTGTCGGAAAGTTGAAGCTCAACCGAAGGTGGACCTTGAAACATGACAATGACCCTAAACATACCAGTAAATCCACCAAGGAATGGCTGAAAAGAAAGACATGGAGGGTTCTGGAATTCCCAAGTCAAAGCCCAGATCTAAACCCCATCTAGACGTTGTGGGGGGATTTGAAACGAGCTGTGCATGCAAGAAACCCCTCAAACATCGCAAAGCTGAAAGAATTCTGCCATGGAGGAGTGGGCAAAAATTTCTCCCAGTCGATGTCAGAGACTGGTAGACAGTTATAAGAATGCCTACTTGAGGTTGTTTCTGCCAAAGGGGGCAATACCACCTATTAGAGCCAAGGGTTTGTACTTACTTTTTCTACATGTGAAATTGCATTTATGTTTTATTTAATTATACAATAGACTACAAAATGTAAATGTTTCATGATATTTGTTATATTATATCATCTTTATCTATCAATATTGTTGAAATGAAGATCAAATAGCTGTATGTTGAAATATGTTGAAAAAAATCAAAACATTACATGTGGGTGTACTTACTTTTTTCATGTGACTGTATATATATATATATATATATATATATATATATATATTATATATATATATATATACTAGCTTGGCTCGGCTCGCTGCCCTCGCCTCACCGCGTCGATACTGAGGAACAGGCTTATTTTAGCTGAGGCTAATGACTGTACCTGAGTTGCTGTGTTGTCATGATTTTCACCAATCATAATACAAACAATTACTTTGCACAAATGTATTTGTTGTGTTTGTGATATTACATTTTTATAGGCAATTTAGGTTGAAGATTTCGGTTGAATGTTTTTTTTTTCAAGAAAGAACCCCTCAGCACATAAATAGGGGAGGGGTAGGTGCAGACTGGAAGTTTGGGACGATTACACATCACCACCACGTAATTCAAAACACCTCACCACCAAGTAATGCAAAACACCGCACCACGACGTAATTCAAAACACCTCACCACCACGTAATTCAAAATACCTCACCACCAAGTAATTCAAAACACCTCATCACCATAAAACACGTAATAAAAACACCTCTACCACCACGAAATTAAAAACACCACCACGAAATTGAAAACACCTCACAGCCATAAAAACACGTAATAAAAACACCACACAGCCATAAAACACATAATAAAAACACCTCACCACCACAAAATTAAAAAAACATCACAGCCATAAAACACGTAATAAAAACACCTCACAGCCATAAAACACGTTAATAAAAACACCTCACAGCCATAAAACACGTAATAAAAACACCTCACCACCACAAAATTTAAAACACCTCACAGCCATAAAACACGTAATAAAAACACCACACAGCCATAAAACACATAATAAAAACACCTCACCACCACAAAATTAAAAAAACCTCACAGCCATAAAACACGTAATAAAAACACCTCACAGCCATAAAACACGAAATAAAAACACCTCACAGCCATAAAACACGTAATAAAAACACTTCACAGCCACGAAATTAAAAACACCTCACCACCAAGTAATTCAAAACACCGCACCACCACATAATTCAAAACACCTCATCACCAACTAATTCAAAACACCTCACCACCACGCTAATTAAAAACACCTCACCACCACCTAATTAAAAACACCTCACCACCATGTAATTATAAATACCTCACCACCACGTAATTCAAAATACCTCACCACCACGTGATTCAAGACCACCACAACGTTATTAAAAACACTTCGCAACCACGGAAACAAAAGTTTGAGGGAGTCGTTAAGTGAGAACACAGACACTGCCCAGATGTGTAGATATCTATCTATAATTCCAGTAATCTCTGTGTGTCTGTGTGTCTGTGTGTTTGTGTGTTTGTGTGTTTGTGTGTTTGTCTGTGACCGCTGTTTCTCGACAACCACGGGTCCGATATACTTGAAACTTGCCAGGTATATTGCTGGGGACCCGAGGATGTGCCTTTTCAAGGTTTCATATTAATCGGACAAGTAGTTACCGAGCTATGGCGATTTCTTTACCAAACTCGCAAGCCGTTCGCTTTGGACCAAACCATTTCATGTAAATAGAGGGGGGGGATTGTCACCGTACTCGCAAGCCGTTCGCTTTGGACCAAACCATTTCATGTAAATAGAGGGGGGGGATATAATTTTAGATATATATATAGTACGGGCATGCCCTAGTCTATCTATAATGCCAGTAATCTCTGTGTGTCTGTCTGTGTGTCTGTGTGTTTGTCTGTGACCGCTGTTTCTCGACAACCACGGGTCCGATATACTTGAAACTTGCCAGGTATATTGCTGGGGACCGAGGATGTGCCTTTTCAAGGTTTGAAATTAATCGGACAAGTACCTACCGAGCTATGTCCAAAAAACGCTTCAACCAATCAGAGAGCAGCGAGCTATCACGTGTGCCGAACCGTTAATGCAATGCAAGCGTTAATGCGTTAATGCAAGGCTTTTCTTTTTTTCCCTCTTCTCTTTCTACTTTTCCTTGCGATTAAATTGCAAACAGCCAAAATACGTTGGCGCTAATTGAATAATTGGCCATTAACACTAAATAATCGTAACTGCGATATGCCAACTTCCGGACAGTGCAGCCTTCCCTGTTGTTGTTGTTTGCAGCAGCTGTTTGCAGCAAGGCAAGGCTTTTCTTTTTTTCCCTCTTCTCTTTCTACTTTGCCTTGCGATTAAATTGCAAACAGCCAAAATACGTTGGCGCTAATTGAATAATTGGGCATTATGTTTTACAACTAATAAAAACGAATTTGCGATTCATTCGCTTTCCTGCGCGTTTGTGTACGCGATGGCGATTTCTTTACCAAACTCCGGAAGCCGTTCGCTTTGGAACCGAACCATTGCATGTAAATAGAGGGGGGGGATTGTCACCACTCGCAAGCCGTTCGCTTTGGACCAAACCATTTCATGTAAATAGAGGGGGGGGGGGATATAATTTTAGATATATATATAGTACGGGCATGCCCTAGTATAGATAAAATGACTGTACCCGAGTTGCCGTTTTGTCATGGGTTTAAATTAAACCAATCATAATTCAAACAATTATTTTGCACAAATGTATTTGTAATATACGTGATATCACATTTTATAAACAATTGAAGTTGAAAAAAAAAAATTTCCCAAAGAAATTCCTCCCCCCCCCCCAAAAAAAAAATTGCAATATATATATATATATTTTTCATACCCTAAGGACATACCGACGGGAGAGATATGTGCATACCAG